>NW_027262165.1:0-40452 GCF_902827115.2 Pseudochaenichthys georgianus | reverse complement strand
TTTCAAGTTGTCGTTCATAAACATTTAGAGCTGAGCTTAAATTTCCTAGAGCTTCATCTCCTCCCACTCTGTCTTCTTCTATCATTTTTTTTATGGAGGAACCCAAGGTCGGCACAGGCCTTTTTCTTGTCTCCCTGTTTGAGTCCACTGAGAATCAATCTCTCAGTCTGTCCCCATTGCTCTCGGAAACTTCCGGGAATTGGGACGTGTACATCTTTATTTTCAAACTGTCCCTCCATGGTGATTATATCTTATTTATCTGACTAGGTTGCTATGTGTTTAGTGTTATTTATTAATATAATGGACAATACTCGTCGTTACTCCTAACGTAGTTAATGTATTTATTTAACTGTCCTGCCCTTAATTCAAATGTGTAACTATTTTGAGTGTAAAAAACTGAAGTATTACACCCCCACTTTGAATTATGTATATTTATATATATATTATATTAATCAAGAAGTACTACCAGAAGCACTTATAATGCTATTAACGGACTGGCTTATCGAAAGGCAGTTGAGTAGTACTTGAAATGTTTTGGCTCTATTAACCCAGATTTATTTCAATTATCCTGTGTTCTTATTTTCCTAGTCTAACGCACTTATTGTGAGTCGCTTCGGATTAAAGGCGCCAGTCAAATGGAATGTAATAATGCAAGAAGTACTACAAAATACCTCCACCAGATGGCGGCACCTCACCAGTTCCACCTCACTTGAGGGGAAAGATGCTTCTGAGAGCAACCAGCTTAAACCTTGCGTATTTGTCTGACCTTTTCTCCCTTATTTATTAGTAGTTATTCACATAAAAGTATTCCCCGTACAGTCTATCGAGCTTTTTTGGTGCAATGTTTATTTCAGCAGATAATGCGACCTTAGAATGCGCTTCGACACGGCTTTTCAGCTATGTGACATCCTCATGGAGCCGAAACCCAGGTCAACAGAATCCTTTATCGTCACGTTTAGCTTCTTAGATTAATAACCCCACAGAACAAGAGAACGAGATTCCGTTCGTTTCAAAATGACTTTTTGAAACGTGCGTATCTCCTCTTGGATTTATTACATATAATACACTCCAGCGTCCTATGAGGCTGAAGAAGTATTATTCAGTTTCGTCCTGGGTGGATATCATTTCTTATGAAACCCACTGGACTTCTGCATTATTTTATCATAAAGTCTATGACACTGAGAAATATTCCTGACAACTCTAAAACATTTGAATATATCCAAATCACAGATTTCGAGTGTAACGGGTATCCGTGCTTACCTGTGTTTTTGTATAGAGCTCTGTTTTTAGTTGTCAGAAGTATTTCGAGGTGCCCCCCCTGGACTGCTTCGTCCGCTGGCTCCTGATGTGACTCCCTTTGAACTCCCACTCGCTAACGTCGGGTCACCACTTGTTGTAGGGTGGGGGTTCTTACAACCCAACTCCTCACCGCGTGTTGTTTTGACGAGTCCTGCTTGAAATCATAACAGGGAGGGAATTAGAAGACACCAGGATACCAGTTAAACAATAATCCGTTTTAATTAAACAAAGTAATAATGCAATACGATATAATATAATACATTACTATACAATTCAAAGAATCATATAAGCAACGTGTGGAGTACTCCACCCTTATTCACGCGCTGCGGACATCCTTTTGTCTTGTCAACGCGTGGAGAGAGGGCCAACAACTAGATAAACATTTCCCTAATACTAAGAAGGGGTGGCGTTTCATTTGGGAGATACCAAAACGCTATCTCACAGGGAATCAGCGCCTGGCAGCTATGAAAGCCACAGGTGTTGGGAAGGCCTGCAGGATGCACCTCATTAAAACTCAGGGGAAATGCCCCTCCCCGTTTGCAAAGCCTATCGATGGTTTAACCCAGAAAACATTATCAGGGATAATCTTTACACTCCAAACAGAAATCACCATTCATTCTGCATCTTCCTTCTTCACAAATAGCTTAAAACACTCTTTTGATAAACAGGTAAAAAGTCAAAGAAAAAACTATTGTGCTCATCTATTTTTAAGAAAAAGGGAACATTGTTTCAGAAATCTATAAAAAACGTACCTTTTGTTCCTTCAATTATTAACACACAGGAATGTATAAACCCACACATATACCATTAAAGATATGTAAATTTCCTTAAAACCTGGCCTGCCAGAGATCTAAAACAGAATATACTCTCCCCACACCAATCACCCTGTGTTGCATACCTCCACATTCCCCACTGCAATAAAACCTATTTTACAGTCCTTTGTCTACCGCCATTTTAGTCCTCACATTTATGAAAGGATAAAACAGATAAATCACTATAAAACACAAACACAGGTATTGCTTGAACAGTATTCACTTAACTGCTACTATTTGATAATTACCAGAGAAACTCAACAGACCTCTTTTAGTGTCTGGAAATTGCAACAAGACCTTCTGCCATTTCACATGTAACACACTTCTTTGGTACAATATCTCACATCAATTTCCACATGACACACTCTCCTAAACATCTCCAACATCATATCTAATTCACACAAGTTAACATCGATCATTTTCATCATGTACTAACCTGTAGAAAACAGAAAAGTGGAGCAGCAATAATTATACACAGGATCCGGTTGATCGTCTGGATTGCTTCTGAGGAGGGGGCGGAAGTGTCCCCCCTAAAATAACCCAGATGTCACCGCTCACCTGCCAAAGGTTCCACCTTGGCGCTACTTACTCGTACTGCTTCTCAAACAGTACAGATAAACCATAAAATGATATGAATGTCACCAAAATAAATACAGATAATGTTCAGTTTTAAATTCACTATTGTTTTGTTTTAAGATTAAAAGTTTTAAAAAAGAAAGAAATGTTCAAATAGTAGATGAATATTCAAGAGGTCTTTAAAAACATCACACTGATCATCAAAAGTTCATAAAATGCTCATGAATATTCCAAAATATTCTGAACTTGCCACAATCATCCAAAATTCATGAAATGCTCATAGTCACGAAAAGTTCATGAAATGCTCATGCAAACTTTTTGGGGTTTTAATTATAATGTTGTGATTGGCTGGATCATGAAAAGTTCATAAATTGCTCATAAAAGTCTGTCATGAGCAAAACAGGAACTTTATATGAATGAACAATGTTCATAAAAATGTCATGAACTGCTCTTTAAAATGGTTCATGAGCATTTTAAGAATTTTGGTTCATGAACATGACAAGTGAACATATAATGAGTTGTTCATGAATGTTTCATGAGTGCTCATGAACAGCTCATAAAGTCATGAACTCCATCTCTCAGGGGGAGTTCCAGAGGGTGGGTGCAGCAACGGAGAAGGCTCTGCCGCCCCAGGACTAAGACGATTTATAAAATGCTCAGGGGTACTAAACTAAGAAGACCTGCATCGGAGCATGTATCGGAAAAGGCTTTTGATACGTTTGATGGGTGGAGGATATGGGGAATGTAAGGGTGAAATGGAACAGTATTGAGTGTGAACATTTTGAATTTCTTATAACAACCTGATTATAAGTAGGTTTGAGGTCACAGTGAAGAGAGAATGTGATGTGTGTAAGGTAAAGGTTGAGACGTGTATGCATGCATGTTCTGACTGTAGTGAGCTGAAAGTGTACTTTGAAAGGTTGAAAGAGCTGATTGATAAATGGTGGTGATAGAATAATGAAAACGATGGTATGGAAGGAGTTGTGGCTGTTTGGGATGAATGGGGGAATGAAAGGTCTCAATGTGAATCTCTGCAACTATGTGCTGAGCCATGCCCGGTATGCTGTGAAGATCAGGAGGGCTGAGCCCATTCTGAGAACAGTCGACGTATGGGATGCTTTCAAAAGGATCTTAAGCTAAAACATTCAAATCGCGTACGTGTACCTGGAAACAGACATTCTTCTTTTCAATAATGTTCCCCCTTTGAAAACAATGTTTGCCAAGTTCCCCCTGATCAGCGCAAACACTATTTGTTAGGGAAAACAGCCTATATAAAGAGGTACAGTGCCGATTCATCAGTGTCTGATTTATTAAAACAACAACATGAGAAACACTTAAATGCTACATTTAAAATGTTTACAATCCATCACTAAATGCATGGCAAACCAATTTTAACATCATGCACTAACACAGAGACGACATTAGCTGCATTGAACTGATCTTTTTAATAAGTTGTACGATGTAGTGAAACATGGGCTTGAGCTTCACTGAGGATCTTTGTTATTCTGACAGGGAGGCAAACTGCAGTTATTACACTTTGCGTTTTGAAATATGTGTAACTCTGTTCATATAAAACCCACACTGCTCAAACTTCCTTACTTTTCCTAAAATTGGTATATTTATGTATTTATTTTGGGGTGTGGGGAACGAAGAGAAACAGATATATGAGCATGTTTACCTATAAAGGTACGTCCACACAGCAGCGTTAAAAAAATCTTAGAGGTGGGGGTATCTGAAGCTTGGGGATTTTTGCGAGCAACGCGACCAATCACATGAATCTCCCGCCCCCGACATACAAAGCAATAGCAATGTTAAAACGAAGTAAACTGGATATAAACTCCCCAAACAGGCGAAAACCTACCAGTTTCACCCACTGTCTCTGCCACCTCCCTCCATGCCTGGTTCCTCCGGTTTGTATCCCGATAAGTAAATAGGGACTGGTCAAAATGAACCGGGTGATTTGCTACCGCAATAACTAACTTCTCCTCCATTTTCAGGAATATAGAAAATGAACTGCGGTCTGGCTCTCCCAGCTGGCACGCGGTTTGATTGGCTGATGCTTCCACCTCAGCTTCAAAAGTTGAACATTGCTCAACTTTTGAATCCTGAGATGCCTGGAAATCTCCGCTTTGCTTCCCACAATGCAGTTCGGTGAAAAGTGAGGCAAAGTGACGTCACCCCATTCAAAGTGAATGGGCAGAAGATTTTTTAACGCTGCTGTGTGGACGGGCCGTAACCGCCAGATGGGATTTTGACCCCTCATATAAACATATGCATAATTCTGCGCTATACTTTGCGGCCACACCCTGTTGCCAAGCAACGCTGAGGTGTCCTTTGATAAGCAGGCAGTCATATAATTAACTAGAACTAGCTGGATCTGATGGATATAAACAAACGCGAGTGAAGTCTAATCTGACGGGAGAGAGAGATCAGCTGCTGCTGACGGAGACACACGCAGCTCTACATGATCACCTGCAGCGGTGAGCGGAGCAAAACACACTAAGAGTTAGAACATCACACTTAGCTATTTGATCTACTCTAACTAGCTAAACTAGTTATAAATATGTTTATTATTTAATGCTGGGTCGCTTAGTACAGGTTCAGCGAGCTGCCTGAGCCTGATACTGACGGGCTGTCAGGAGAGGGAGAGTAAAAGAGAGCACCCCATTTATTTCCCCCATTTTATTATCCAGAGTTTCTGTAAACCTTTGAATAAAGTAGTTAATCTACTATTAGCCGTTTGTTTAAATGCATTACTTGTGTTTTTTTTCATTAACATAAAATACATCTCATGTACCCCCTGCAGTACTCCAACGTACCCCTAGGGGTCCGCGTACCCCCATTTGAGAACCACTGAGATCGAGCACACTGTTGAGATGTCCAATCTGCTTGTTTTACACAATTTGAACAACAGGGGGTTTGTGTTCAGATCAGTGTTAATTTCGTTAACGAAAACTATGACGAAAAATGTTCGTCAACGACCTTTTTTACATGACTAAGACGAGACGATGACGAGCTAAAAATAGATTCTTGATAACGAAAACTATGACGAAATATAAATGTAGTTTTCGTTGACGAGACGAGACGAGACGAAGGTGTTAAGGGTGGACTATCGGACATTAAAAATGCAGGATATTATTTTCCTCCAATTGTCCGTCTTCTCTTTCAAAATGCATCCCTGTCATTGGTTGAATTATTTGGGATTCTGGGAATTTGCACACCTCACTCACCCCCGCCCACCCCAGCTTCACTGCAGCAGCACAGGTGGTGATGATATCCAAACAGT
The DNA here is from genome assembly GCF_902827115.2 of Pseudochaenichthys georgianus. Lineage (NCBI taxonomy): Eukaryota > Metazoa > Chordata > Actinopteri > Perciformes > Channichthyidae > Pseudochaenichthys > Pseudochaenichthys georgianus. Next base: position 34,479 of record NW_027262165.1, on the reverse strand, counting down.
GAAGATGACGGATTCAGCGAAAGCGCTTTTAGTTTTTGGTCGCAAAAAAAGAATAGATATATGGACCAACTTTCTTTATAACTCGGTAGAAAATAAAACACACTGCACTGCAACTGCGGGAGAAGGAGAGACGCCATGTGGCTTCAAATTAGTTGGGAAGAATACGACTAACCTGAAGAGGCACTTGAAGGCGCACCATCCTGCTATTTATGCCACGGTAAGTTAGCTAACTGTAACGTTACATGATAAGTCGTAACTAACTCGTATGTGGTAACGCTAACTAAGCATATACATTTGCTAACGTTAAGTCTATGTTACTGGGCAGTCTGCATTGGCAAGTTGCCATTGCCAATGCAGACTGCTAGCTAGTCACTAGTTACTAGAGGCAAATGTACTAACTATCTATGTTAGCTTAGCCTTTCTTGCAAACACGTTTTCAGTTTCCGGTAGCAAATGAATGATTCTGGCAAGTTCCAGGCTAATGTTGGCTGGGCTTGCATTGCAATAACTATCTAGTCACTGCAATTATTGTGTGTTTTTTTAAGAGTACACGGCAATTTATTTGGAAAATACTTTCTTATCTCTAAGGCCAGGTAGGCATATATAATAGGCTAGTTGTATTGTATTATCACATAATTAGAATCTTCAAAATCTAAACTTGATATTATTGATATACTATATTTTAATGATAATACTATTACCAAAGGCATATTTTAAAGGGATTAGCCTACATTTAATTAATTGGAATTCATCTGTAGGCGTTGTAGTTCTGTATAGGGAGTAATTATGCAATCTTATTTTTCCTCACCTAGATCCCAGAGACGAGTACTCCAAAACAGCAACCTGGTGCAAAGAATAAACAGTCAACTATCCCAGCAGCGTTCTCTTCCTCAGGACCAAAATATAAAGCAGACTCGCTGGAACAAGGCACCAAAGAAAAGGTCATTGCCCAGTGGATTGGACGCACCGGTCTACCTGCCCGTACAGTTGAGGATGAGGATTTCATCCTTATGATAGAGACCTTCGATAAGAGGAGAAGTGCTTTCCTCAAACTGAATAGAGATCAGTAGGCTAAAAAGTTGTTAATGCTACTACGGATGTCTGTACTTTGTCTGTTACTTTATATGAGTGTGCACTACAGAGGTGGTTCCCTCTGATTGTTTATAAGGCCAAGTTTATTCAAGGCAGAGGTATGTACTGTATGCACTTTCAACATTTTTATTTTATTTGTAGGTACAGAAACGTATAATGTTAAGGTGAGGGATAGTTTTATACAACAATGTATACTTTATAATTTATACAAGTTACTGCTTTGCACTGCATCTTGTGAGGGATGACCCTCTGTTCTGACAAGTTACTGACACACCATTGATAAATGTAGAGAGTCTACAATGAGTCCCCTAAACTGTGGAACGACCTGCCCTTGCTCATCAGACAGGCTCCCACACTGACTGTTTTTAAATCCCGTCTGAAACCCACCTCTTCTCCTTGGCATTCAGATACAAGTAGAGTGTTGCTTTTATTTTCTTTCAGTGGTCTATTGTTTTTATTATATGCCTGTTATTTATTTTTTAATTATTACGTTTATTCTGGTTTGTTTTGTGTTTGTATCTTGTATTTTAAATGTATTTATATTATGTTGTGTACAGCACTTTGGTCTGAAGGTTTTTAAAGTGCTATATAAATAAAGTTGGATTGGATTGGAATGGACTACAGTTTGAGTCACTGAGCTAACTCAAGTCTGTAATTTTCGTGATCCAAAACTTCAGGTGTCATGTCATTGTTCATCATTTATTGCTCTGTTTTGGGCATACGTGTCTTCACTTTTATTGGAGGTTTCGGAAAATAAATATAAGGCTAAAAAAAATAATGTTTTGGTTCTTGACTTGGAGTAAAGAACATTCCACTATGTTACCAGTACCACTTGTATCTATATGTATGCACTATCCTTACCTTAGAGGATCAGCAAGGACAACACAACAGTATTGCACCAATGTGAGAGGCTAGAGATATCAAACTAACTAAGTAAAGGGTTAAGAGAGTGAAATGTTGCTTTACAAATTTCAACATACCCTAGGGACCAGAGGGTACAATGGTTGGACATTTACTACCGGCCGCGGTATGCCTAGTGTACAGGGTCCATATAACCGACTTAATGCATAGCGGGAAGTCGGTTATATAGACATTAACAGAATAAGTGTTTAACGGTGATTTAAACTAGTTTATGCGGGGAAAAGAGTGCTCAAAATCGGATTCAACAGGCCATCCACACCGACTCCCATTAAAAGTGATTGAAATGTACAGGAATCTGTCCATTTCAATCACATTTGATGACCCGTCCAGGGTGACTTTCTTCCCCAGGAATTAGTGTCTGAAAGCTGGCTAACATTACTTTAAATACAGTGTGCACATGGCTTTATTACCCATGAAATAGTGTGTGAAAGCTGGGTGAGTTTGATGTGAATTTAAGGAAGATATGGCCATTTCATCCACACCTCACGACTCCCATTAAAAGTGATTGAAATGTACAGGAATCTGTCCATTTCAATCACATTTGATGACCCGTCCAGGGTGACTTTCTTCCCCAGGAATTAGTGTCTGAAAGCTGGCTAACATTACTTTAAATACAGTGTGCACATGGCTTTATTACCCATGAAATAGTGTGTGAAAGCTGGGTGAGTTTGATGTGAATTTAGGGAGGGAGAGCAGCAGCAGCAGCCGCCGCAGCAGCAGCAGCAGCAGCAGGCTGTGACCCTGGCGGAAATACATTGATTGTTTTAGCCAGGAATAAGTGTTTAGAAGGCGGGTAAAGTGTTCCTGCAGCTCCTCCATGACGGTAATAATGATTAGATATCATTGCCAGGGCAGAAAGCTCTTTTTAAAAGTGAAAAAACGATTTGAAACCGTTTGAAATGACTGGCGGGTGCTGATGGAAAGCAGGCGGAAATAAATGGATTGTTTACCCAGGAAAAGGTGTTTAAAAGGCGGGTAAAGTGTCCCTGCAGCTCCTCCATGACGGTAATAATGATTAGAAATCATTTACAGGGCAGAAAGCTGTTTTTAAAAGTGAAAAAACGATTTGAAACCGTTTGAAATGACTGGCGGGTGCTGATGGAAAGCAGGCGGAAATACATGGATTGTTTACCCAGGAAAAGGTGTTTAAAAGGCGGGTAAAGTGTCCCTGCAGCTCCTCCATGACGGTAATAATGATTAGAAATCATTTACAGGGCAGAAAGCTGTTTTTAAAAGTGAAAAAACGATTTGAAACCGTTTGAAATGACTGGCGGGTGCTGATGGAAAGCAGGCGGAAATACATGGATTGTTTTACCCAGGAGAAGGTGTTTACAAGGCGGGTAAAGTGTTCCTGCAGCCCTTTAAATACAGTGTGCACATGGCTTTATTACCCATGAAATAGTGTGTGAAAGCTGGGTGAGTTTGATGTGAATTTAAGGAAGATATGGCCATTTCATCCACACCTCACGACTCCCATTCAAAGTGATTGAAATGTACAGCACTCTGTACATTTCAATCACATTTCCCGACCCGACCAGGGTGACTTTCTTCCCCACGAATTAGTGTCTGAAAGCTGGCTAACATTACTTTAAATGCATGGTGCACATGGCTCTGTTACCCATGAATTAGTGTGTGAAAGATGGGTGAGTTTGAATGTGAATTTAAGGGAGATATGGCCATTTCATCCACACCTCACGACTCCCATTCAAAGTGATTGAAATGTACAGCACTCTGTACATTTCAATCACATTTCCCGACCCGACCAGGGTGACTTTCTTCCCCACGAATTAGTGTCTGAAAGCTGGCTAACATTACTTTAAATGCATGGTGCACATGGCTCTGTTACCCATGAATTAGTGTGTGAAAGATGGGTGAGTTTGATGTGAATTTAAGGGAGATATGGCCATTTCATCCACACCTCACGACTCCCATTCAAAGTGATTGAAATGTACAGAGTGCTGTACATTTCAATCACATTTCCTGACCCGACCAGGGTGACTTTCTTCCCCACGAATTAGTGTCTGAAAGCTGGCTAACATTACTTTAAATGCATGGTGCACATGGCTCTGTTACCCATGAATTAGTGTGTGAAAGATGGGTGAGTTTGATGTGAATTTAAGGGAGATATGGCCATTTCATCCACACCTCACGACTCCCATTAAAAGTGATTGAAATGTACAGGAATCTGTCCATTTCAATCACATTTGATGACCCGTCCAGGGTGACTTTCTTCCCCACGAATTAGTGTCTGAAAGCTGGCTAACATTACTTTAAATGCATGGTGCACATGGCTCTGTTACCCATGAATTAGTGTGTGAAAGATGGGTGAGTTTGATGTGAATTTAAGGGAGATATGGCCATTTCATCCACACCTCACCACTCCCATTCAAAGTGATTGAAATGTACAGCACTCTGTACATTTCAATCACATTTCACGACCTGTGTAGACTGGCTTTCTTACCCATTAGGTACACCGACAAAGCCACCTCTTCGGGGCCGCTCCAAGACCCCCAAAACACGGACGCAGCAGCCCCAGCATCTCTCCCTGACATGAGCAAACAGGTTATTTCAGACTTCCATGACATACCCCGGGGAAAAGCACCTCTCTGTGGCCGCTCCAAGACCCCCAAAACACGGACTAAGGAGCTCCAGGATCCCTCCCTGCCTTGAGAAAACAGGCTAGTTCACACTTACATTACGTACACCGACAAAGCCACCTCTTCGGGGCCGCTCCAAGACCCCCAAAACACGGACGCAGCAGCCCCAGCATCTCTCCCTGACATGAGCAAACAGGTTATTTCAGACTTCCATGACATACCCCGGGGAAAAGCACCTCTCTGTGGCCGCTCCAAGACCCCCAAAACACGGACTGAGGAGCTCCAGGATCCCTCCCATGTACCTCCAGAACCTCGAGCACCTTGGGTCCCCGGGCCCCCGAACTTAAGCACTCCCCCACGGACTAAACCAAGATGATCACACCCTCAAGAATCTCGTGCCCCTGGCTACATCTTAAAGGGGGTCTACTTTGCGGTGCTTTACCGTCCGCCCATCGGCACCCATAGTCGGCCTTCTTCACAGCAGCAGCACCCAACCTCCATGGAGGATTTTGCTCGTGCCCCTGGCTACACTTAAAGTGGGTCTACTTTGCGGTGCTTTGCCGTCCGCCCATCGGCACCCATAGTCGGCCTTCTTCACAGCAGCAGCACCCAACCTCCATGGAGGATTCTGCTCGTGCCCCTGGCTACACTTAAAGGGGGTCTACTTTGCGGTGCTTTGCCGTCCGCCCATCGGCACCCATAGTCGGCCTTCTTCACAGCAGCAGCACCCAACCTCCATGGAGGATTTTGCTCGTGCCCCTGGCTACACTTAAAGGGGGTCTACTTTGCGGTGCTTTGCCGTCCGCCCATCGGCACCCATAGTCGGCCTTCTTCACAGCAGCAGCACCCAACCTCCATGGAGGATTTTGCTCGTGCCCCTGGCTACACTTAAAGGGGGTCTACTTTGCGGTGCTTTGCCGTCCGCCCATCGGCACCCATAGTCGGCCTTCTTCACAGCAGCAGCACCCAACCTCCATGGAGGATTTTGCTCGTGCCCCTGGCTACACTTAAAGGGGGTCTACTTTGCGGTGCTTTGCCGTCCGCCCATCGGCACCCATAGTCGGCCTTCTTCACAGCACCACCTGCCCTGCTGGAGGTTCACACTTTAACTTTTTTTACCCTCTTCTACCTTACAAATCATCCCACACTTGAGCACTCCTCACTCGGACTAAACACCTACATGCTACCACCAGAACCAGAATATCGTGCCCCTGGGGATCTTAAAAGAAGAAAACCCATAGTGGGATTAAAAACAGAACACTTAGTAATTTTAACAAACTTTATTTACAGTAATATTGACAGTAATAAATAAATTCAAACAGGATATAACGTATTTACAAGGGGACTGATTACAACAACACACTGCATATTTACAAGTTGATCACTGGCAACAGTGGGTGAAGTTGGGGCAGAGTATGGCACCCTCTCTTCACCCATGTCTGAGGGGTTGTGTTCGGCCAGTGACTGGTCCCTCTTCGGGACATGTCTTGGTAGGGAGTCTTGGTAGGGAGCCGGGCTGTGCTCCTCTCCAGAGTTGTCACTGTCGATGTCAATACCCGCAAAAGTGTCTTCATTTCCCGCTGCTGCTGCTGCTGTCGATGCCGCCGCCGCTGCTTGAAGTGACTCTGTGAAGAGCAACCGAATGTCCGCAGCCTCCTTCAAAGAAGGATTATTCGCGTAAAATTTGTCCGCAGTTGCAGTGTTGTGACACATGAAATCACTCACTCTTTGGCGGTTGCCTTTGTCTTGAAACCTCTTCGCATTATCGGCGTGGACTGTGCGGAGGTCGGTGAAGTTAATGGGACTGCGGAGCCCCACATCAGCCCATGCCAACCTCAGGGAGTAGGCAAGCTTCCTGAACGGGTTCTTCCCCTCTGTGTACAGAAAGTAACGGCTCTGGGTGCAGGTCAGCGTACCCTTAATTTCCAGCCACCTCTTCATCCATCCAAATTCTTCTACGGTGAGGTACAGCTGCGCCTCCCCGAACGCGTTGGCCGTCTTGTGGTTACTTACCTGTTATGACAGAGATAGAGAGTGTCAATACAATGTCAATCATGCATATAACTGCCAGAATAAATACATTGATTAATAGCACTCACATGAACCAGGTAGCCGAAGGCAGTGCCAGTTGTATCCGCCTTTCGGACCTCGGCGTTGGTCATGTTGGAGTAGACCCCCGGACGGTGGCCATAAATGCAGCTCCAATGAAGAGTCATATACCCATAGAGCAGTGTCCGGGTCGCGGTAGTCGGATTGCTGGCCATCACATCCAGGAGCTGAGGGATGCGAGTGGTGGTCGAAGTCAAGCATGTCATTAGGTCGTTGTGGCTCGGCAGACCTTCCATCTTGTCACGCTTCACTTGCATCTGGTGGATAAGTACTTTTCTCTTCAGGGACTTCAGGATGGCAACTACTTCCCGTTTGATTAAAATCATGTCCGTTTGGCTGAGCCTGCTCCCCTTGCACGGTGTGTCGGCCATGTACTTGAGAAAGTGTGATATATTCTTGATGTAGAAGTCGGAGGTCGTGACCTGAAGGCTTGACTTCATCAGGCTCCGGAACCACCCGCGTATCCTCTTGAGATCCCTCAAAAAGAGCCAGTCAGACAGGCGATTGAAACCGTGTGCCATGAAACTGAGGAACGACTTCACTCTGCTTAGTTTGGAGACTGTGTTTTCCTGGAGCCTCACTGGTGGGTCGATACCTGCATAATGCTCCCGGTATCCTTGCAGATACTCCTCTGTGAAATATAAACAGTACTTTAATGACAACACATGATGTGTTACAGAAACTGCATGTGTCACATAGCCAAAACACTTACCCATGATCCGTGGGAATGTTATGTCCCGCATTATATTTCCCCGGCCCCTGCCCCGGAACCAGGGGGAATTTATGGGAGGGGAGGTTGACGAGGCCTCGGTATGGATGGATGCAGGCTCTGAGGAGCTGGGTGAATGGGTGTGAGAGCCAGTGGGGGACTTGCTGCAGGCGGGAATGGGAGACGTGCTGCAGGCGGGAATGGGAGACGTGCTGCAGGCAGGAATGGGAGACTTGCTGCAGGAGGGACCTTTCGACTTGGACAGCCTCGTTGGTGTCGACTCTGGTCGGGGTCGTTTCTTCAGAATGACCCGCTCTCGTTCCTCCCCATCGAACGCGGGCATGTCCCCGGCCCGCTGATCCATCCTCTGTCGCTTGTCCTTTATCCTCTGCTGCAACTTGCAGCGCAGGGATTTCACCTCAGCAGCATATATGTCCCGCTGAGCCCTCACTGCGTTAGCCTCCAGCCTCCATTCTTTGCAGTCCGGGTTGTCACATTCATTCACCGGGGACAAGGGTGGAGGTTGTGACAGTATATCGTCGTCTGCCACCGTGTCAACAGCCCAAGCGGTAATCATTTCTATTGTGGGGTTTGTCATTCGGAGTTCATAAAGCTCCTTCTTGGCCACTGTCATTTTCATTTGATTTTGAACCACATGTAGTTCCTCCCGGGCCAGCTCAACATGGTCTCTGGCCAAGTGGCGATCCAGCCTTGTGCCGTGGTACTCGCATCCCAGAATGGTACAGGGATGGAGCCTAATGTTGGTCCGTCCGTTGGCCAACAACAGCAGAATTTTTCTTTCATCCAAGTTACGCACACCATGGTTCCTCTGTAGGTGCTTGCTCAGGGCACGGTAGGAGCTATTGCAGATCGGACAACGGACCGCCATCCGACCTGTATTCTTGAGCATTTCGGTACCGGAAAATGTCACCAGAATCGTGGGTAAAAAAGAAGGAAGCGTGAAAAGACTCACGAAAGACGCACTCAGCTTATTTTCAAATCTGTGTTTGTTTTCATTTGCATCATGGTGCGGTGTCCCATTTAGGCACTCGTTAGGCGGGCAGAGATCCCTGTAATCTCCCCTCACGTTCCTCCAGAGTCTGATTCTCCCAAAGGATACCCGACAGTTTCGGGTACGACCCAGAGGGCGCACGGTGGACGGCCAGGGCGAGGCCGCCACACCGCGCTGGAGTCAGGGTCCCGGTGAGGCGCAGGACGGAGCACCCGGCAGTAGCCTCCAGCAGACCCCCGCGCGGTTCCCTCATCCCTCAGAAGAGGTGGAGAGGCGGAGGGGTGGGTCTTTTCATCTGCTGGCGGGTTGCCGGGATAACAGTATCCTCCGGGGAGGCATTGAACCCTTCTCAACTGCCCCCCGGAGGAGGCAGGGGAGTCAGGTACCCAGAGGGTGGACGGCCAGGGCGAGGCCGCCACACCGCGCTGGAGTCAGGGTACCGGTGAGGCGCAGGACGGAGCACCCGGCAGTAGCCTCCAGCAGACCCCCGCGCGGTTCCCTCGTCCCTCAGAAGAGGTGGAGAGGCGGAGGGGTGGGTCTTTTCATCTGCTGGCGGGTTGCCGGGATAACAGTATCCTCCGGGGAGGCATTGAACCCCTCTCAACTGCCCCCCGGAGGAGGCAGGGGAGTCAGGTACCCAGAGGGTGGACGGCCAGGGCGAGGCCGCCACACCGCGCTGGAGTCAGGGTACCGGTGAGGCGCAGGACGGAGCAGATAGGTAGAGTCCCCTGACAACTCCCCATACCTTTCTCCAGGGTGGGAAAAAGTACAAGTCAACTTTTGGAAGAACCAGAGAAAAGGGTGAAAATGGATAAATTGTATCCGAAAATAGTGTTCCAAAAGGCAGGTAGAGTCCCCTGACAACTCCCCATACCTTTCTCCAGGGTGGGAACACGTTTAAGTCAACTTTTGGAAGAACCAGAGAAAAGGGTGAAAATGGATAAATTGTATCCGAAAATAGTGTTCCAAAAGGCAGGTAGAGTCCCCTGACAACTCCCCATACCTTTCTCCAGGGTGGGAAAAAGTTTAAGTCAACTTTTGGAAGAACCAGAGAAAAGGGTGAAAATGGATAAATTGTATCCGAAAATAGTGTTCCAAAAGGCAGGTAGAGTCCCCTGACAACTCCCCATACCTTTATCCAGGGTGGGAAAAAGTTTAAGTCAACTTTTGGAAGAACCAGAGAAAAGGGTGAAAATGGATAAATTGTATCCGAAAATAGTGTTCCAAAAGGCAGGTAGAGTCCCCTGACAACTCCCCCTACCTTTCTCCAGAGTCGGAAAAAGTCTAAGTTAACTTTTTGGAAGAACCATAAAAAGGGGTGAAAATGGATAAAATGTATCCCAAAATAGTGCCTCTTGAGGCGGGTAGAGTCCCCTGACAACTCCCCTTGCATTCCTCCAGACACCAGTTTGAAAACTTAAAGTTTTGTGAGAACCATGATTGGGGGTCCTCCAGGCAACAATTTCATCCGATCCAAAGTGCTCATGAGGCGGATACATTCCTCCATGATTTCCCCATCATGTGAAAATAGCTCGTTTTTTTCTAAGTGCTCTCAAAAACCGGGTTTCCGATTTCGTGCAGATGGTAGCTTGGAAAAGATGAATGAATTTTTTGGACGGAGGAGGGGAGCTCTCGTTTCCCCTCTCCGTTGTAAATTGCAACGGGGGAGTGCAAAAGTCTCCGGGGCTTCGTTCCGAAGCGCCGAAGACTTGACCCCCTCCCCCGTTGGCACTTAGCCGTTTTTCAAGAATTTTCAAAAACTTCATTTTTGATTATTTTAACATATAATTGACCGTTTTCTTTACTTTTTTTTGCTTTCCACGGGTGGAGGCGCATGGCAGGCCGCATATGAGCTTCCAAATTCGGCCTGGAACGTCCGGGAATTATGGGTTAAGCTCCATATACTGACGACTCCCATTAAAAGTGATTGAAATGTACAGGAATCTGTCCATTTCAATCACATTTGACGACGCATGCAGGGTGACCCTGGCTACACTTAAAGGGGGTATACTTTGCGGTGCTTTACCGTCCGCCCATCGGCACCCATAGTCGGCCTTATTCACAGCAGCAACACCCAACCTCCATGGAGGATTTTGCTCGTGCCCCTGGCTACACTTAAAGGGGGTATACTTTGCGGTGCTTTACCGTCCGCCCATCAGCACCCATAGTCGGCCTTCTTCACAGCAGCAGCACCCAACCTCCATGGAGGATGTTTCTCGTGCCCCTGGCTACACTTAAAGGGGGTCTACTTTGCGGTGCTTTACCGTCCGCCCATCAGCACCCATAGTCGGCCTTCTTCACAGCAGCAGCACCCAACCTCCATGGAGGATGGTTCTCGTGCCCCTGGCTACACTTAAAGGGGGTCTACTTTGCGGTGCTTTACCGTCCGCCCATCAGCACCCATAGTCGGCCTTCTTCACAGCAGCAGCACCCAACCTCCATGGAGGATGTTTCTCGTGCCCCTGGCTACACTTAAAGGGGGTCTACTTTGCGGTGCTTTACCGTCCGCCCATCAGCACCCATAGTCGGCCTTCTTCACAGCAGCAGCACCCAACCTCCATGGAGGATGTTTCTCGTGCCCCTGGCTACACTTAAAGGGGGTCTACTTTGCGGTGCTTTACCGTCCGCCCATCGGCACCCATAGTCAGCCTTATTCACAGCAGCAACACCCAACCTCCAGTGGAGGATGTTATCATGCCCCTGGCTACACTTAAAGGGGGTCTACTTTGCGGTGCTTTACCGTCCGCCCATCGGCACCCATAGTCGGCCTTATTCACAGCAGCAACACCCAACCTCCAGTGGAGGATGTTATCATGCCCCTGGCAACACTGGTACACACTGGTAACATATGTCTAGCCGCTGACAGGAACTTGACATCGGAACTTGACATCGCATTTCCATTGAGCGGACTCCCGTACATGGGAAGGGCAAGTCCCACGGTACCTCCGTTCATAAGGCTGACATTTGCCTTACCTTTGTTAAATTCACGGGGTAAGGAGTGAGTGCCACCCCCTGTATTTAGTATTGTTTTGGTTGTCCAAACATTCTTGCACGTTCGTTTTTATTTGGTTGTCGTTTATCATAATAGTATTTATACTGTATTTAAGGTTTTGTGTATTACAAATATACAATGCACAGTGCATGTTGCTTCAGTATGAAGGAAAAGCATTATAGCCATCTCACATCTTTATAATTAAATGGATTGACAGGACATGGTTTTGTTGACCTCTATGAACCACGGCTATTGTTTAAGGGATGTTCAGATACAACCAGGGGTTAAATTGGGCCGGGGCTGTCCGGGGCTCAGCCCCGGCACATAGGACGATGCTCTGACGTCATCACCCTTGCTAATTTGTCATTTGTTTAAGCCATATGTTAAAACATCTCTCGTTATTTATATAGACTTTATTTAGGGTCGATATGTGTTGACTTTACTTTAAATTAGCAGATCTCTGTGACAGGATATCGTTTTTCCGCTTAGTGAATGTGTGTCTCTGCTCCGATCAGGAGCTGCAGCACCGCGGCTCCTTCGTGCAGAGAGGTGTGTGTGTGTGTGCAGAGAGTCTGCAGCAGTACCGCCAAACCCCCGACCCGTCTTGTAACACGGAGCACGTTTCCTACACCATCAGGGCCGGTTCTAACCAATTTGCTGCCCTAGGCGAGACTTTAGCTGGCGCACCCCCCCCTGCCAGAAAATCGTTCAGTAGAAAAGATAAAAGTATCCAAGCAATACACAATAGAATTTATAAAGCATAAATGAAAAATCTCTTCAAAAGACCAATACACTACAACAACAGAAACGTATTGACATGTTGGTTATATACATCAAAAATGCTTCAAATGTATTCAGCATTGTATGAAGATGTTTTAATTGGGGTGTGGACGTCACATCCTCTAGTCTAGAGGGGTCCGGGGGTATGCCCCCCAGGGAAGAAATGTTTCAAAATAAAAAGTAAAATGCTTCAATCTGGTGCACTTTAAGCACACATGACTAGAGACTAGATCTTAGGGGGTACAACTCTAAACACCCATATGAAAAAGATTGGTTTACATTTTAATAACCAAATAGTGAACATAACCAATAACCTACCATAGCCAATAGCAAATACAAGTAGCTTATTTTATTTTTGTTGTTCATTCATATCTTATTTTACCTAGTTAACATTTATTTCTGCATATTTTTTTATCAATATTTTTGGTTTACTGTCCTATAGTATACATTGAAATAATTTCAAACCTGTTTATCCCAATAATTATAAAGGAGTGCCTTGAAAATATTTGTTTACATAAATTGCAATTATCTCTCTCGCTCGATCCCACGCCCACTTTGGCTGTGAGCTGCGGGCGCCTGATAAGCCAACACTCCCCACTTTCATCACTTACAGCGCCCATCGTACAAGGCAAATGAAAAGTGTAACATGTTTGTATGCGCCTCATACCCATTGTGCAATTTCAATTTGTGTTATTTATCTTTTTTTTCAAGATTTAAATGAAGCTCAGCACAATTTCTTTCAGGAAGACTGGGTGTATATTAGGGGTGTAACGGTTCACAGCAGTCACGGTTCAGTTCATACCTCGGTTTGGGGGTCACGGTTCAGTACGGTTTCGGTACAACAAGGAAAGAAAAGTCACAAATGCATAATTTGTTTTTGCTGCTATTTATTTGTAACAGTAGTGCAAGTTTTGGTATGCAAATAAGGAACTCTAACATTTGGAATCATTAACTGTATTACACAGTTAAAAACAAACCACAAACAGTAACACACACACACTCAGATGGCCATATTATTTATATTGGCTGATGTCAAACTAAAAGGTTAAATAAGCTGTACAACTAAAAAGAATGTCTTGAAAATATTAAAATAAATAATAAGAAAGTGTTTCAATCACAATCAATAAAAGGCAATACAGAACTGTATAACATCTGCTGATGTCAAAATATAAAATAAATACAATGATAAATATAAAACAAAATAAAATCTGTACCTTTAGAAGCAATGTCTAACATGTGTAATTAACTTGTGAGTGTGTGAGGCCATTATGCCTAAATAAAGGTACTCAAGCTTTACTCTATTTTCAAGTTGTTCTTCAAAAATATGAGTTTGTGAACATTGTCAGTAGTGAGGGCAGATCTGTTGGCGGTAACTATGTCACTTGCCGTCGAGAAAACCCTCTCGCTGGGGACTGAGACTGACTCGGATGTGATTGAGCATGTTTGACGTGTTACCACTAGCATACCGCACCGCTGTCGAACAACGCCGACACACCGTCCTCGTCCGATCCACAACTCACACCCCATCGTTGTTGTAGTCCACAGGGAACCCGAAATGTTCCCACACACCTGATTTAAAAGAAGCAGGTGGGTCTTTTAGCTCCTGTGTGTTGTGTGAACTCGCCATAGCTACTAACTTTTCTTCTTCATGTATTGTGTTCGTTTTGTTGTGTTCTTGTTCTTCATTTGTTATTCACGGGCGGCTGGCTTTTAGGTGCAATACCGCCCCCCTGGATTATATATATATTGTAATACTGCCCTGATTGACAGACTTTTTTCCAACTCGTAAAAAAAGGCGTATTCGCCGTGTGACTGCATGTGCAGGCTTGAAATAGACATAGGTTCCAATCGGGGGCACAAAGTGCAGCACAGCAGCAGGGGTCTTTTTTGGAGTCAATGCCAAAGAAGCCAAAGGCGAGAGCCACGAACCATGCTAGCGCAGCTTCTGTCTGCAGTTTTCTGCCCATTTAAACCCAGTGTTTTGCTCCCTTTGAGCTCTATGTGTTCTGCTACCATAATACAAAGTTGACCTTGCTCAGAGACCTGGGAATACCCCCCAGATGCAGGGCAATATTGTGTTATTTCGATAGCACATATAATAAAATTGGTACGATACAGAGAAGATTAGCATGGCCCCTGCTGATGTGCTGCAGTTTCTGCCCTCAATTGAAACCATCTCTTTTGGTTTCGAGATGCGTCTTTGCTTGTTTTTCCACAAGGCAGGAGATGGGTGCACCGTTCCCGGAGGCGCTGCAATACCGGGTCGATGCGTGGAGTGAATGGGGCAAGCCCCTCTTTCAGCTCCCAGTGCTAAAAATACATTTAATATATAGTCCCCGTATAGGGGACGTATCAGATATTAAACTGATAGAACAGATTTTTTTCTTTTGGTAAAAGTTTTATTCTCACTTAATTCATGTACTTTTCATATTTAAATCATTTTTTTGTCACATAAGTGTATTTTGAGTTTTCATATAATAAATACATGTACACTTTAAGATCAGACCCATTTTCATAAAAAAAAACATCGCATTTCATTAAAACATTTTGTATGCAAACAGTTTTCATTTAAAATCTTAAAAAGGGGGGTACATTGGGTAAATTGTTGTCCAGGAGCGCACTGAGTCCCTATCAAGATTAACTCATCCCACTCCCATTTAACAGGTTGTTTCTCTCCGGATCTTTGTCACGGGGCTCAGAGGAGACCCCCGGAGAGTCAGGCCTGCGCTGCTTTGACCTTTCCCGTGTGGCTCCGGCTCCTTCATCCGAATGAGCACAGAGGCGATTTTTCTTTGTGGCTGTGTCCTGGGCGTGCAGTCCTGTTTCTGGCTCACCCCATATAGTATGAGCTGTGCTGTGAGGTCCTCCCTTGCCGGCAAGCACGGGAATTTTAAGGAGCCGGCTTTTGCCCACTGGTCTACAGCAGCGCTACACTCCCAGAGCAGATGCCTCACCGTCTCAGGTGCGCCACAGCCTGGTCGGGGGCAAGTTGAGTTCGCTGCCATGTCCCGGAGTGCATTACGGACCTGACTGGGAGGATCTCATGAGCCACCATCCATGACATATCCCGGAGCCTGTTTGTCAGAGTGGGATGGTTCACGTTGCACCAAACTGTTGAGGGCTCACCAAAGGCGAGCCCGTGCACTGGACTCACTGGTTCTAGCTCCTGCACAACAGAGATAAGAGAGCGATGGTTAGTTAAAACATGCAAACCCTCCTTCTCAAGCTGGAGTTTCTTTAAAAACGTTCGAATTAAAGCACAAGGTGGTGGCAGGTTAAAAGACACTGGTACTTTGAGATCTATTGGTAAGATCTTTATCCTTCGTAGAAAACTTCCCATCCAGAATCTTGTCATTGCCGCCGTCTTTGGGTTTTTGGAGGGGGCTGTGGAACCGTAGATGTGGAGTGATGTATATCTGCTTCCTAGAAACAAGTGGAGGTCTGGAACTTCTTTCCCCCCTTTCTGTTTTGGCTTTTTCATTTATTTTCTTGTCATCCTTTCCCACTTGGAACCCCATAGGAAATAGAATATTGCCCGTTCTAATTCTTGGAGTACTCTCTTGGGTGGCATAAAAACAGAACTGATTAATAGAAGCAAAGGTAAAATCACTGCTTTGATGATTAAAACCTTTCCTTCCATGGTCAGTCTTCTAAGTCCCCAGTATCCTAGTCTCTGTCTGACTTTCCCTACCAGACTCGTCCAATTAGTTATCCCTCCCCCTTCATTGTCAAATTTGATCCGCAGTATCTTTTGTTCGGTCTGGGTCACAGTCAGGGGGAGTCCTATCGTCTCAGTCCATGGTCCATAAAATTGGGCCTGCGTCTTGCTTACGTTCAATTTTGACCCAGAGGCCTGTCCAAACCAGTCAGTCAAGTCCAGCGTCCTGTTGACAGATAAAAGGTCAGTACATAGAAGGTTGATGTCGTCCATGTATAAGATACATTTAGTTTGAAGGCCTCCGCTTCCTGGAATATGTATCCCAGTGATTTGTTTGTCCCTTCTCAAGATCTGTGCAAGTGGTTCTATACAGATAATGTACAGGAGGGCTGATAAAGGACAACCCTGGCGGATACCACAGTTTATATGGACTGCTTTTGTTAGCTGCCCATTTACAATAAACTTGCTGGTAATGTCCCGATACAGCAGTGCCACCCAGTCTATAAACCTCTTCGGGAACCCCATTGTTTTTAGTACCTGGAAAAGGTACTGGTGTGAGACTCGGTCAAAGGCTTTCTCAAAGTCTAAATTTAGGACGACAAGCCGAAAGTTTCTATCTCTCGCAAGGCAGATAGTGTCTCGGATCAGTAGGAGGCTGTCTGTGATCTTCCTCCCTGGCACGGCACAGGCTTGATCCGGGTGAATCAGCTCTTCTAGGAACAGAGACATACGTGCTGCCAGGAGTTTACTATACAGTTTGCAATCAAGGTTTAAGAGTGTTATAGGTCTCCAATTTTTTAGGTCCGTCTTATCCTTGTTTTTGTGTAAGAGTGTCACTATCCCTGATGTGAAACTGTCAGGAAGTCGGCCTAGTCTTTCAAACTCCATAAAAACATCAAGAAGATCAGGTGCTAGGATATCCCAAAAGGTCAAATATAATTCAAAGGGAATCCCATCTTCCCCTGGCGATCTCCCTGCCTTGAAAGTTTTCAAGCATTCATTAAATTCTTCAATTTTAAAATCTTGGGTTAGGATAACATTTTCCTCCACTGTTTTTTCGATAAAAAGTAAGACTTCTGTCATTATTTCTTCATTTACAGTTTTTTTCCTATAGAGGTCATTATAAAAAGTCTCAACAGTTTCTATTATGTCCTGTGTCGTTTCAGCTGTGGGCCCATTTTCAGTTTTCAGCCTAAAAATGCCCCCCCCTTTATTTATAATTTTTTTAAAGAAGAATCTGGTGCATTTTTCTCCTTCCTCTCTTTACTTCTTAAAATTACACCTTTGCTTTTAAATTCCGCTAAAACTGACATTTCTGTTTTAATTTGTTTTATTTCTTCATTAAAATCCATCCCTTGTTGGTTTAATTTAAAGTATCGCTGGAGCCTTTTCTGCAGTCCCAGCATGCGTCTATTTTCTTTATGTTTATTTCTTTTACCTGCCTGTTTAAAGAAAGTCTGAGTCCTACTTTTCAACATTTCCCACCACTCTGCATGTGTATCAAAAGAGTCTTGAAGGGTCTGCCACTCTTTGTAGTGCTCCCTATACTGTCTAACTAAATCCCTGTCTTCTAGAAGGGAGCAGTTGAGCTTCCACAGGCCTCTTCCTGTTGTCACACTATGCGAGAGCGAGAGCGAGCAGGAGAGCATTGCATGATCAGAAAAGAAGACAGGTGTCAATCTAGCATTAGTTGGTGGGCTGTCTCGTGCTAAGATGTAATCAATACGAGAGGCTCTGGTGCCATCACTACTGAACCAGGTGAAACCCTCTTCCTTAGGATGCATGGCTTTAAAGCAGTCCGTTAGTTGAGAGTCTTTGCACATTTTCTGTAATAAGACTGATGTTTTATCAAGTGTAAAATAATTTCCTGTTCTTCTCCTGTCACTTTTGTTCAAGATACAGTTAAAGTCTCCACCTACAACTAAAGGGGCCCTACCTAGCATGTGGGGCTGCAGGTCTTCTAAAAGGTCGTACCTATCATTCTTGTCGTTAAAGCCATAAGTATTTAAAACGTTAAAATCCTTTCCCATGAAAGTCAAATGTACTAGGAGTGCCCGGCCATCTCTCACTACAGTGCTGCCCTTCACCAAGATCTGGGGGTTTTTAATTAAAATGGCAACTCCATCGTTTTTATTTTGATTGGATCCGCTCCATAAAGATGTGTGTGGCCATAGCTCCTCCCATTGCCTATAGTGGGTTAAAAACGGCAGGCTACATTCCTGTATTAAAAAGACATCTGACTTAAAAGAGTTGAGAAAGGATAAAACAGTCTGGGCTCTAACTCTCGACTTTACACTTCTCACGTTTATTGTTGAGACTGTGAGTGTCATGAGTATGGTTAAGATTAACAGGTACAACAATTTCAAAACGACTAAAAGGGGGTTATGCTGTTAAAAAGCAAAGGTTGTTAGCCAATTTCATGTGAGTCTAGCTCTTCCTTTGGTCTTACCGGGGAGGAGTAAGGGGGTTGCCCTTCTCTTCCCTTTCGGACTCTTGGGGTTGGCCTCTCACGCAGTCTTTCGTCGAAAGTTGACTTCTTTGGGGTCGATTGCAGAACCATGGTTAGAAAGGATATCTGGTTTGGGGAGGTGGAGGGGAATACCCTGGATTCCTCCAGAGATGAATTTTCTGGGGAGTAGTCAGTTCTTACTCTCTTCTCTGAAACTATGGGAGAGTTGGAGGATAGTTCTGACACGGGCCTCTTGGACTGCTGTGCGTTGGGGAGGGGGATATCATTGCTGTCGCTCTGTGGGTGAGTGTCAGTTTCCTTTTCAGGGGTAGCTCTGCCCCCTTCCTGCATTGTACCGTCTCCCCTTTCTGTTGGCTGGTTATCCACCGGTCCCTCCCCATCCCCCATGGGAGGATCAGATGACAACTCTGATAGCAGTTCTGCTAAAGGCCTCATGGATTGCTGCATATTGGGGGGGGGGGGGGGGGGATTGTTGCTAACGCTCTGCAGGTGAGTGTCAGGTTCCTTTTCATTTGTGGGGTTAGCTCCGCCCACTTCCTGCACTACACCCTCTCCACTCTCCATTGGTGGGGGATCCACAGTTCCCTCCCCTTGCCTGGTCCTCTTTTTCCAGTAACAGGATTTGGAGGGGGATTCGAAGTGTCTGTCTCCGCCTCTCCAATCATCATTTCACATGTTTCCTCTCGTCTGCCATTTTGTCTATCTACTCTTACAGCTTTAAGCTTGTTGGCAAAAGACTGTTCCAAATGCCGTCCTCATCTCTCACTTTTGAAGCCATGCCTTTTACTGTGCAGTATCTACCCAGCCAAAAATGGATGTCTTCTGCAGTTACTGTTACTGATAAGAACAGATACTACACTTGATCTTAGCCAAAAGGCCGAGAAGCGATGACCCTTAAAGTTTGCTGCGGGAGACGGACTCGTTGCGCAGTCGCCGCAGGTCTTGGTGCGGCTCTTTTGACCTGGCGTAACAGAGGCGCTGGGTAGCTTTGATCGCCCAGGTGCTAATGACTGCTCTTGTCTTTCACAAACTCAGAATGCTCAGCCAAATGGCCAAGCCTACCAAAAATAGGTTGAACTCGTAGGTGTTCCTCTCCAAGGAAGTCTTTAGTAAAAGGCGAAAGACTTATACGCTTTGAAGAGAAACCAGAGTAATTGTGGAGGCCATCCTCGAGAACAGACACCACTATAGTTGTCCCAGTCCAAGCCCTCGCGGTGACCCTCACTTGGCTTTTCCACATCCCAGGCCACACCCTTTCCCCCAGCTGCGCTAGCATGGTTCGTGGCTCTCACCTGTGGCTTCTTTGGCATTGAGTCCAAAAAAGATCCGCTGCTGATGTGCTGAAGTTTCTGCCCTCAATTGAAACCATCTGTTTTGGTTTCGAGATGCGTCTTTGTTTGTTTTTCCACAAGGCAGGAGATGGGTGCACCGTTCCCGGAGGCGCTGCAATACCGGGTCGATGCGTGGAGTGAACGGGGAAAGCCCCTCTTTCAGCTCCCAGTGTTAAAAATCCATTTAATATATAGTCCCCGTATAGGGGACGTATCAGATATTAAACTGATAAGAACAGATTTTTTTTTTTTTTATTATAACAAATCTTCAATTTACTTCATTCATATACACAGTTTACAAACAAGTAAACAATTGACATTAAATACAACACATATAACACTTTTACTTTTCATACATGCAAATACAGTTAGGTGATCTGGTCTTCACCCCACCAGCCCTAAACCTCCCTTCCATCTTTCCAAAGCGGCGTGTTGTCCCCATTTCAGCACGATGCATAGGGGTCGTCACTGTCCATCTGGTCGTCCCATAACACGGGAAGCATACTTGAAAAGGTGGAGGGACACACCGCGCCTCCTTGTGTGTCATCCCCCAAGGGAGGCGGTTGCAGCAGTGGTTCAGCAGTTAGCTCCCGGACCAGTGGCAACGCTGATGGGAGCACAGCCCCTACAACCCCTGGGTCCTCCTCCTTCGTCCCTCCACCCAAACCATGGCCTTCGTCCACTTTGACCCTCCCCTGGTCACTGTCCTTCACTGGTCCCTCCCTCTTCTGCAGCCCATCTCCTTCACCCACCGCCGCCACCACCTCTTTGGCCTGCAACTTCCTCCTCGTTCCCTCAGTCTTTGACCTTTTGTTGTCTCCGATCTGCGAGCAGTCCCCATTGTCTGCTGAAGCCTCTGTTCCGAAAGCCTCCGCTATTTTACGTGCCCCTGTCTTGACACCCACCTCGGCTGCTACAGTTGAGTCTGTATTCCCCACAGGGCCTTTGTCCATGCTGTCAGCCCCCGAGCCGCCTCCTGGTCCCTGCTCCACTGTCACGGTCCCCCGCGTGCTCTCTGAAAACATAGCCTTCTGGCACTGAATAAGACCTTCCAGAAGGTCCTCGAACTCCGTTTCCTTCCGGTTGTTGGCCCCGGCTACCTCTGCAAATGTCCTCCTGCGCTCGGGACAGCTTCGGTATAGATGGTCGATCCCACCGCAGCCATGGCAGGCCTTTGGCACTGTACAGTCTTTGGCCTCATGTCCTCTTTGGCCACAAAACCGGCAGCTGACTCCGCTTCACCCTCCATCCACATGGCCTGATTGCCTGCAGAAAGCTGGCTGGCGCGGGTAGAATAGGTACCCTCGATCTGCTCCAAGGCTGAAGGAGGCAGGCGGGTGCTTGAGGCCGCCAAAACTCTCTGGATCAGATTTAAGAAGCACCTGGAACTGCCTTCGACCTGTCCAGATCCCCATGGTGTCCTTGACATGCCTTGCTGCAGTTAGCACTTCCCCATACAGCCTCAAAAAATCAGCCAGCGCTTTGTCAGTCACAAAGGGATTAAACATGTGGACCGTGATTGTCCTAAAATTTGGTCTGTCCAAATTTAAAACCTTGTAGCAGGCTAGCGACTTTAGCATAGCAGCAGTAACACAGTCCTTAGCAACTTTCGTGTATACTTGCTCGTCCTTTAGGGTGACGTCAAAAGCCTTCTCCTGCTGGTTCCATTGTAGGCAGTAGATGGCATCGACCTTCAGATTTAGCTGCTCCATGATGACTTTCCTGCAGAACCATGTCCTCGACACGACATCTTCCACCGCATCAACTGCCTGAAAACGCAGTGTGAATCTCAGCCCGACTCTTGGGATCGGCTGACTATCATCGGCCCTCCCGGCCATCGCTCCTTTCTCCTCGCGATTCGAAATGTCCTTCCTGGAAAAAATGATAAGAACAGATACTACACTTGATCTTAGCCAAAAGGCCGAGAAGAATCAGACAGAAAGGAACTCTGCACAATTCTCTTCCTGGCTTCAGACTTTAATGTGGCTTTTTAGGATAATCGTGTGAGAGTGTTCCTTTAAGTATTGCCTTTCATATGGCTTTATAGGATTATCACGTGAGAGTTATTATTAAAGCATGGAGGTGAAGCGGTTAAGTTAAGGATCTAAGAAGACAGTGTGTATTTGGAAGAATACAGACTTCCACACGTATCCAGCAGTGTGTCTCATAAAAATTCTGCAGCTGTATGAACAGACTTCAGACTGCAGGAGGAGCAGGCAGCAGGCCGAGGGTGCCAGATAAGGCCTCACCACTCTCTTTATATAGGATCAGGTAAGTATTTTTAAGAGAAGGTTATGTTTAGAGGACAAATGATCCTTCCAGAGTGAGCCTTGAGACAGCATATGCCCTCCTTTTTATAGGGGCAGGGGTCGTTGTTGCGTGTTTTCCCGTGAAAAGTGGAGTTTTAGTGTGTTTCATAATGCAGTAATTTGACCCTTTGACCTCAAAATGCTTATTTTGTTTACAGCACACATGTTCCTATAAGTTTTGCCTTTTAATATGGCTTTTTAGGATAATCCCGTGAGTTTTCCTTTAAGTAATGCCCTTAATATGGCTTTTTAGGATAATCGTGTGAGAGTGTTCCTTTAAGTATTGCCTTTCATATGGCTTTTTAGGATTAACACGTGAGAGTTATTATTAAAGCATGGAGGCGAAGCGGTTAAGTTAAGGATTTAAGAAGACAGTGTGTATTTGGAAGAATACAGAGGGTTAGGGTTAGGGTTAGGCGTTAGACATGTTTGAATCCTGTCACCGTAAAACGGCAGCAGGATTGAATGCACTCTCCATCTTTGTCACACATACAGGCATGTTCACTTCTCATTCAGGCCCCTGGGATACACTGTGTCAAATCTGGCTATCCACTGTCTCTCACATCTACGTCTCTGGGCCACAGACCATCTGGAGTTCGATTCCAGGACCGCTGCTTGAACGGATTGCCATTCATGGAGCAGGAAGTGAGTAACTAATGGAGTAAGTATGTTTTTTCTTCTCAAAATGTTATATCTATGTTGCGTGAATCGTACAGAAATAGTATTCCCTGTTTCCCCCACATATTGTAGTCCACATCGTTTACATGTAATAAGGTATACACAGTTTTTGGATTGTAGGCTGCCCAGATCCTGTGTTTTGTAGACAGTATTGTTGTACCTGCTGCGCAACCAGACCTGTTGACGGAAAAAGTCCCCGTGACCTTTGGATTTTGGGGCCAACATGGGTTAGGGTTAGGGTTAGGGTTAGGGTTAGTTAGGGTTAGGGTTAGGGTTAGGTTTTTGTAAGGGCCACCAGATCTCCCCATGTCGCCCAACGACTTCATGGTTATACAGAGATCCAAGGAAAGGCACACGCACTAGAGGCATTGTCGGCGCATGCTCTAGCTTAGCATCATGACTGAATCATAAGTGTGTAAAGGTGAAGTAGACAGAGTAATTAAGCTTGAAGGACAGAGACAAGGAGGCTAGCTGTGGTTACGGCGGACACCTCCTCTTGCCGCAATGGCTGTATCTGTTTATGGCCAGTTTCCATTCGCCACCCCGAAGGGTTCGATCCGGAAAGGGGGTAGGAAAGAAAGGTCAGAGTGAAAAAGTGGGGAGATAATGTGGTTTAGATTTAGGCCAAGAGCCATAGTGTTCAAGGTTAAAGGTCAGATTAAGGGTAAATTGGTATTCTTGGGGAACAAAATAGTCCGCAGTTAGACTGAAGATGGTCTATTATTGGATATTTAGTTAAGAGTGTACCAATAGTTAATTGAAGTGGTTTTAGTTGAGAGTCAGACGGTCCATCCAAACCTTGCCGCGTCAAAGTACCGCCTGTTTAAAAAGAACCACACCTCTCCTTATCAGTCATGGTAGGCCGAGGTCTGACTGAGGAAACAACTAAATTATATTTCCAAATTCAATTTGGATTTAGAGATTTAGAGAAAAGTGTACTATAAGTTGATTTATAATTATTTTAATTGAAAGTCAAATAACTTTTTATGGAGAAGTACTTTAGGCAAGGAGACAGAGTGGTTAGGTTTAGAGTTTAAATTAAGAATATGATGGTCTATTAATTGAAGAGTATTAACTTAAGTTTAGGCATAAGGTCTGAATGGTTGAGTTTAGGAGTAAGATTAAGAATTAAGTGCTACATTTATTGTTGAACATAAGATGATGCACTATTTGATGCATACTAACTTAAGTTTAGGTATTAGGTCTGAGTGGTTAAGTTTAGGAGTAAGATTAAGGATCAAGTGCTACATTTATTGTTGAACATAAGATGGTGCCCTCACTTAAGTTTAGGTATTAGGTCTGAGTGGTTACGTTTTAGGAGTCAGATTAAAAATAAGATGCTAAATGTATTGCTAAATAATGGAGGAATATGATTATCACCTTATCTATATTGATAAAAATATTGATACATCAGATATATTCCAGTTATGTAAGGAGACTTGACCGATTAAATAAAAACCATGTGTACTTTTGGAATGAAAGTGAGCTAAAAATAAGATTGATTAGAGAGATATTGTTCATGATTAGTGATTTCATGCACTAAATGCAGTCACAGGCCCTCCATCTAAAGTACCTCTGCCTCCATCTCGTGACGACAGAGGGGAGTGACCCAAGGAAGTGCAGAATGCAGAAAAACCTCATCAAAATGAATCTATCTTGTGATAACTAAATAATGTAATAAGTGGAATTAAACAATTGTTAAGAATCTCTCTAGTAACCATATTGTGGAACCAATAGTTCCATCGCCCTAGTGAAAAATAGTCAGTAGTTTTTTTTGTACTACCAAATATAAGTATTTGGTAGTACAAAATAGTCCTTTATCATGTTTGGAACACATCGTCAGTGAATGAACCTGAAGGTCACAGGGGGTTTCGACCATTATCTCCAGACACCCCTACTTCAGGACGGTCGCCCCAGGTGATCAATCCTGGTGCTGTGTTGTTTTCTAAACGGTCCCAACTTGGGGAAAAGGACTGGTAGGTAGGTCAGGTCCGTGAGCTTTTGAGGTGGAGAGACACCCACTGGGTCAACAGACCATAATGAAATATATGTAATCACCCTGGGTAAAGGGAACTGTATAAACACCCTGAGAATTAGTAAACCAGAATTGAGTATTGGGTCAAGAGACTCAAAGAATAGATTTGACCACTATCTGTAGAGATATATACACTCACTATGTTGATAATAAACCAGATTTAAATATTGGGTAAATAGACCAGAATAAAGTGGATTACCCCCTGTCAGTGATGGGAAAAATACCTTGGAACAGGAGACCCGAAGTAAGTTTTGTGTCAAGAAACTAATGTGAAGTGTAATACCTGAAGAGTGCTGTACCGCACCCGCATGGACCTAACAGGCAGGGACGGGGAGAACGGGCTCACCAAATCTCCGCTGCGAAGGGGCACAGTCAAACCGAAACGACCCACGATTTCCTTATTAGTCCCGGTCAACTGAGATCCGACTGAGGGTTAGACTGCCACAATTAAGAACAGACCTGTCAAGTTTGGGGGGAACCGGATTTCATCAATCATGAACAGCGATGGGGCGCTGTCTGACTGGAAACAAATACACCTCCCCTTACCCATCCGACAGGTCTGAATCTAAATCTAAACTGTAAATAAAACAGTACTCATTAAAAGGGAATGATTATTATGATTAAAGTATCCCATAGTTAAACAAGTGAGGCTGCAGAGGAAAAATCTGTAGCATTTAATACCTAATGCAGGCTCCTCAGTTATATTGAAAGTGTATAAAATAAAACCTATTTATAATGATCACTTAATCCGTATAAATGAGAGAAAAGAGAAGGACCGAGTTAATAAACTCTGGTTAGCTTGTGAGTAAGCAGTGGCTAGCTTGTGAGCTAACAAAAAAACGACCTATTTAATGTAAGCATTTTAAGCCTATTATTCCTTAAATGAGTCTATGGTTAGTACTGCTAATATTTTAGTAATTAAACCTGATCACACCCGATTTATAATGATCATTTAATCCGTATAAATTAGAGAGAAAAAAAAGAGAAGAACCGAGTTAATAAACTCTGGCTAGCTTGTGAGTAAGTAGTGGCTAGCTTGTGAGCTAACAAAAAAACGATCTCATTAATGTAAGTATTTGAAGCCTATTTTTCTCAAATGAGTCTTGGTATAGCAGCTCTGGGATTATAATAATTAAACCTGGTTGCTGTCAATATTGAAAAATCTATTTATTCATATGCAATAGCGTTACAATTCTCCTCCACCGTTTATTTGTGCCTGTACACTGCACAACGAAGCATTTATAAAGCTTTTAAAGCAAGTTTTCCCCAAGTTGTGTCTTAATATAAGGTTTAACTAATGTAAACAATTAAATGTAGTTGAGTAGACCTAGATTAATCCGTCTAAAACAAGCACTTTTAACACATTTCCTTATTATTTTTTTCCCAATACTTTCTGACATACCGCATCTCCTCGGAGTCACCAGACAGGAAGTGACTAGTCCGAGCTGGCGGGAAAGTCTCATGAACCAGGAAGTACATTGTTCGCAATTAAATCACGTGTTGTGGTTAGTTGAATGTCAAACCCACAGGTCAAAGGTGAATAGTTCACGCGGTTCTAAAACTTTGACTTTCCCCATTAGCTCCTGTTAGCTTAGCCAAGATGGAGGATTAGGAGGTAGTAAAGTAACCGGGTCAAGGTTCAAATGTCCTATGGTCGTGACGTCACTATTAGCATTAGCCTAAATTAGCATTAGTATAATTTAGCATCATTAATTTTTTTATTATTTATTTTATTATTTTATTATTATTTTTTTTAAAAATGTTTTCATTATTTTTAACTCATTCCAACCTTAATGTATTAATCTATATAAGAGAGAAAAGTTAAAATGATAAACTAATTAGTAAATAAATAAAGATATATTGTCAAGATAAAACTGTAATCATTATACCATGTCTATAAGATAGGTTACACTTCTATTTGCATTCCGATACATTTTAAGATTTAGGAGTGAATAAAAGCAGACATTTAAACATCTTCACTCAGTAGAATTGGTCAGTTAACTTCTTCCACTTTTTAGTCTCACCACAAAGTTTCGTGGTCTGACTAAGGTATTAGTAGTATATTTATTACATTGCTATATTATTCTTCAAGTAAAAGTAAGGAGATTCTAAAAACTTTGAACCAAATGGTAATATTTAATGGTCAAATGCCCAACTTATTAATAATTCTAATTTAGAAATAGGGTGAGGATAGGGAGAGAGATATAGGGAGAGAAAGAGAGAGAGAGAGAGAGAGAGAGAGAGAGAGAGAGAGAGAGAGAGAGAGAGAGAGAGAGAGAGAGAGAGAGAGAGAGAGAGAGAGAGAGAGAGAGAAGTGTGTCCCTGGTGGGACACATATCCCTGCTGGGATATTATTTGGCAGCATCGAGAGATAGGGAGAAGGTCAGTGAATAATTCTCTGCTCCCCGAGCCGGGATAGGCGTCACTCTCAAACCTGTTACCCTCTGGAGGCACCCCTGAGGGTCCGAGAGGGGAAAGGTTCGGGTAAAAGAGAAAGAGGTAGAGGTAGACAGTTTAAAATAAGTAAGTTTTAACTATTTTAGTGGTAAACTCTAATATTAAAACCGATTGTCGGGATGATTAATTTTAGAATGAAAGTGAGCTAAAAATAAGATTAATTAGAGAGATATTGGCCATGACTAGTGATTTCATGAACTAAATGCCATCACAGGCCCTCCATCTGGAGTGAATATAAGCAGACATGTAAACGCCTTTATTCAGTAGAATCGGTCAGTTGACCTCTTCCACTTGTTAGTCTCACCACAAAGTTTCGTGGTCCGACTAAGGTTTAAGTAAATCATGTACAGTGATAGGATAGATAAAATGGTACACTCATTAGTAAATAAATATATTAAATTAAGATGTATTCTAAGAATAAAATCCTATACTATTATTATGTTTTATTTTGTCAGAAACATTAGGGTTAGGGTTAGGGTTAGGGTTAGGGTAGGGTTAGGGT
The DNA here is from genome assembly GCF_902827115.2 of Pseudochaenichthys georgianus. Classification (NCBI taxonomy): domain Eukaryota; kingdom Metazoa; phylum Chordata; class Actinopteri; order Perciformes; family Channichthyidae; genus Pseudochaenichthys; species Pseudochaenichthys georgianus. The sequence goes on along the minus strand of NW_027262165.1, from coordinate 6,827 downwards.
TGGGTTAGGGTTAGGTTTTGTGTAGGGGTAGGGTTTAGGGTTCTCGGTTGAGAATGGGTGCACGGGCCTGAGGATCTGTGGATGGGTGTATGCAAATGTTTATTCGACATAGGGTCAAATAAGGTTTTTTAAGGAGTTTGGACAAATGCTGGAAAATGTGTATGTTGTTTATAGGTAGAGGGGATCATGGGGGTTTGGTTTTCTAGATAGTCAGCCGAAATCAAGGATTCTGATTCCCACTCAGATTCATTACTGGAGCCAGACCTAGGTTCCGGGGGTGAGCTGGTCCTGGTAGGGGGAAGCACAGGGGGAACCAGGGGATAGCTTGTATGCTTATGACTGTTTGGTTGAGGGGATCCTGGGGGAATGTCATTTCGACAGCCATGATTTTGTGGCGTGCTGAGTCCCGGAGAGGGCCCGCCGGGCAACGGGAGCCCAACAGAGGAATCCAGGGAGGGGTCAGATTGGGTTTTTGGGTGGTTCAGAGTGACCATTTTAGTCCCTTTCATCATGGACCCTCCCGGATTTTGGGTTTGGTCTGAGGGGACCCGCTGACCGGCCGAGCCCGACCGGAGACCAGCATCGCCTGTAGAGGGGAGACACAGAGGAGAGGTGATGTTATGAAAGTATTTCCTACCAGTCAGCTGGGGAGGGGGGGATGGGAATGGAGGGGAGGGGAGGGAAAGCTCCGGGGTGGCAGCAGTCAGGGGGAAGGGCCTAGGTTTGGGGTTGGGGAGGAGGGGAGGCCTCCAAAGGAACTGTTGGGGAGACCTGGATGTCTTGAGTTTAGGACGGTGGAGAGATGAGGGAGGGGGTGGAGAGGGGAAGGGGGGAGGAGGAAACTCCTGGATGGGAGTGCTGGGGGAGGGGGGGCCCTTAGGTTTAGGGCTGGGAGAAAGGGGAGGGCTCCAGAAGGACTGTGGAGGAGACCCGGGTCCCTTAGGTTTAGGATAGGGGGGAGGGGAAGGCTCTCTCAGTCGTAGTTGAGAGGCCTGGAGGGGTTTGGGGTTGAGGGCTGGGTTGGAGTAGGCACCCTGAGTAGGGTGGGGTGACTTATGGTCAGGGTAGGGGGTGAGGTTGTAGTAGGTGCCCCGGATGGGGTGGGGGGTCCTAGGGTATGGGGAAGGGATGGGGAGGTGGGGGTGGGAAGAGGGGTTTAAAGAGGTGTGTACAGTGGTTAATGTTAGGGTGGTCAGTCTGGGTCCATACCGTTTTCTAGCCCACCCTGTGGCAATCTGGAAGGCTAAGGGGTTGAAGGGGGAGGATGTGGGTGTATGTAATGTGTTTGAGTAATGTTGTTGTAAAATGAGCATGTTCGTGTGCATCCAGTTTATTGTGTTTGCATGTATCTGTGTATGTGTGTATTCAGTGGGGGTGGATGGTTTAATAAAAGCAGAGAGTCTGGTGACTTGCCTCAGCATACCTGGGGGGAATGTGTGTGTGGAAATGGCTTGGTCTGTAGTGAACTTATGGTGAGTGGCCTGAATGAGTGTGAGGTAATATTTTGTAGTTTTTCTGGTGGCTGCGTCTAATGGTGTGTAGGGTGTTTGTGTGTGGCTGGGATATGAGTCAGTGTGTGTGGGCTGTGCATGCTCTCCACCTCCACTCAACCGCACGTACTGAGCTCTGGGTCTGAACATCTCAAAATGTTGTGTGGGCTCTTACCTGGAATGGTTGCAGTGGGGCCTGCTGCAGAAGTCTTTGTTTGTTTTCTTTTGTGCAGGTCCGAGTGGGATAGTTATATATATATCTCTCCTCTTGGTTCCAGGTGGCGGAGAGGAAGTGTCCGTTTGGTTCAAGACAGATAAAGTTCTTCCAAAAATGGGACAGAGCCCAACCCAACAGTTAAAAGTTCAAACTTTATTTTAGCACAAATTAGGAAGGTTTTTAAAAAAAATAGCTTGCATTTAAAAGCACTTGGTAAATTTAAAAACAGAGTACCGTTCGGTGGAGGTGAGTGAAGAGGCTCCTCGACGTTTCGATACGGTGTACCTTCTTCAGGAGGAAAGTGGAGAGCAGCACAGCTGTGGAGGCTTATAAGAAATCAAGAGGGTTAGGGTTAGGGTTAGGGTTAGGTTAGGGTTAGGGTTAGGGTTAGGGTTAGGGTTAGGTTAAGGGTCTATTTACCACCACCCGTGTAGTTTACAATGTGTATATCTGGGGCTACGAGGTGGGCAACTGTACGGGACCTGCTCTGGGTGATAGTTTAGGCCCACGGCTATAATCTGTGAGACATTTGGGCCCAGCAGCGGTCTTCCCTGTTACTGAAATTGGAGTTTTAAAACTTCAAACGGCCATAAGTCGTTCCAGCGGGTGGGCAACTGTAGCCCACTTTGTGTGTGCGTTGTACCCGGCCCCTCGCAGGTGCCCACCGAGTTTGAGGCAAATTAGAGCATTTTTCAGTTAAAGCGGCCTTTAAATTTGTGCACAAGTGGAATAAATACTCTCTGTTTCCCTCAAGAGGGCGCCAAATCTTTCCCCCAAAGAACAACTGGTTAGAAAATAAATACACTACAGAGTGTTTGAATGCACAGGCCTACATTAACAGGTTTATGGCATCACTGCCTCCTCTAAGACACGAGTGATCTGATCTCGTTCAGATTCCGCTATTGTTGCGTACAATAGCACATTCTGAACAACCCCTGGGTTAAGGTTGACACACACACACACACACCACACACACACACACACACACACACACACACACACACACACACACACACACATACACACATGAATATGTTTACAGGGATGCAGAATCGCAAATATATCCACTTTGGAGTGGCTTTAGGGGACACACAACATATCAAATCATATCTACAAATCGAGCCGAAGCTAACAAGAATAGTCTCGACTGCTTAGCATGCGGGGAAACGGGTGTGTGGAGATAAAAACCTTAACGGAAGGTTTTTTCCTGTTTTAAGACGTGACCTTTGACATTAGGTAAAACAGAGGGGTCAAACGACATGTTCTCTTCGAAGCGATTCCAACGAGACGAAGACTTTGACCATTGGAGCTTTTTTACATTTTAAGCCGTAACCTTTGACATGTAGTCGCACCAGAGGCATCCATTTGCATCTGCTCTCCGAGACGGTTAAAATTACATCAAGCTCAAAGCGGTCAGACCTTCCTTTGTGCTGTAAAGGGCACCGTACAGCATGAAAGCGTGACCTTTGACCTTTGGAGCTTTGTTACATTTCAAGCCGTAACCTTTGACATTAGGAGCAACGGAGACATCAATCTGCATGTACTCTTCGAGCCGGTTCTAATGAGAGCAAGCTCAAAGCGGTCGGGACTTCCTTTGCGCCGTCGAGGGTACTGTCGGCATTGCGAATGTGACCTCTGACCTCGGTTTTGACCTTGTCCGAGGTCGCAGGGTCCCCAAATTTTGCAAGTGGGTTCCACACAAGTGCACACTCTACACACTCTCAGAGTTTCGGAGCGCCAACCACATTTTTTCAATTTTTTAAATTGTCTTCCCATCTGCCAACACAAGCCTGTCATATGCTAAGCTCCAGACAGCATTTTGTGAGAAAGTTTGACATTTTATTGAAAAAAGTTCTGGGTGGGTTACAGTTTACATACTTCAGATTCCTGATCTGGGCCTTATTTAGAGGACCCCTGTGAAATAATTATCTCTTTAGCCCTTTTCAAAGTATTTTAAACACTCACGGAGCACTGCGGCTGCTCAAAAGGCCTAAACGGAAGGTTTTGTTACATTTTAAGCCATAACCTTTGACATTTAGTTGCACCAGAGGCATCAATCTGCATGTACTCTTCGACGCGATTCCAACTAGACCAAGCTCAAAGCCGTCGGACGTTCCTATGCGCCGGGAGATTTGCATGTCATCTCTGGGGTTAGGGTAAGGGTTAGGGTTAGGTTTGTGTAAGGGCCACCGGATCTCCCCATGTCGCCCGACGGCTCCACGGTTAATAGAGATCCAAGGAAAGGCGCGCGCACTAGATGACGTGTCGGCTCATGCCCTAGCTTAGAATCATGACTGAATCATAAGTGTGTACAGGTGAAGTAGACAGAGTAATTAAGCTTGAGGACAGACACCGTGGAGGTTAGTTGGTGGTTACCAACGGATGTCTCCCCATGGCCGCAAGGACCGTATCTGTTTATGGCCCGTTTCCTTACGTTACACCCCGAGGGGCCTCGCCCAGAAAGGGGTTGAAAGAAAGGTCAGAGTAAAAAAGTGGGGAGATAATGTGGTTTAGATTTAGGCTAAGAGCCAGAGTGGTCAAGGTTAAAGGTCAGATTAAGGGTAACCTGGTCCTCTTGGGGAACAAAGTAGTTCGCAGTTAGACTGAAGATGGTCTATTATTTGACATTTATTTAAGAGTGTACCATCAGTTAGTTGTAGTGGTTATAATTAAGATATGGAGACGTATATTAGAGTTAGGTCAGTAGCCAGGGTAATTAGGTTTAGAGATAACATTAAGGATAAGATGGTCTACTGTTTGATGGATATTAACTTAAGTTTAGGCATCACGTCTGAGTGGTTAAGTTTAGGAATCACGTCTGAGTGGTTAGGTTTAGGAGTAAGATTAACGATGAGGTGTTACATTTATTGCTGAGCAATGGAGGAGTATTGTTTTCCATGCTTAGTAGTCTGCCTAAAAACAGGAGAACGCTGTGTGGAGTATAATGGTCAAAATAACCATAATGAACGGTTAGTGGTCTGTTTAACAACAGAAGGAGTACACTGGGTGTCGTGGTTAGGGTTAGGGTTAGGTAAAACATTTTTGATCTGACTGCTGTAAGCAGAAGGATCGATGCACGCGCCATCATTGGCCCGCCTCCAGGTGTGGTCCTCTCTTATTCCGGCTCCTCTCGTAACTATATCACGTCTAAAAAATTATATTAGAAGACACATCATGTATGTGCTTTGAGTGTCTTCTATATTCAAAAATTGACACATCTTCAGTAGATAACCTAGGAGTCATGGATCGTTTCAGCCTATTATGTCTATACAATCTCGTCCTAGGAGTGGCCCTGCTTGGGAGATCAGTTCCAGCAGTGTGTCTCATAAAAATTCTGCAGCTGTATGAACAGACTTCAGACTGCAGGAGGAGCAGGCAACAGGCCGAGGGTGCCAGATAAGGCCTCAACACTCTCTTTATATAGGATCAGGTAAGTATTTTTAAGAGAAGGTTATGTTTAGAGGACAAATGATCCTTCCAGAGTGAGCCTTGAGACAGCATATGCCCTCCTTTTTATAGGGGCAGGGGTCGTTGTTGCCTGTGTTCCCGTGAAAAGTGGAACAGACTTCAGACTACAGGAGGAGCAGGCCGGAGTGTGCCAGATAAGGCCTCAACACTATCTTTATATAGGATCAGGTAAGTATTATTAAGAGAAGGTTATGTTTAGAGGACAAATGATCCTTCCAGAGTGAGCCTGAGACAGCATATGCCCTCCTATTTATAGGGGCAGGGGTCGTTGTTGCGTGTTTTCCCGTGAAAAGTGGAGTTCTAGTGTGTTTCCCAATGCAGTAACCTGACCCTTTGACCTCAAAATGCTTATTTTATTTACAGCACACATGTTCCTATAAGTTTTGCCTTTAATATGGCTTTTTAGGATAATCCTGTCAGAGTTTTCCTTTAAGTAATGCCTTTAATATGGCTTTTTAGGATAATCATGTGAGAGTTATTATTTAAGCATGGAGGCAAATCGGTTAAGTTAAGGATTTAAGAAGGCAGTGTGTATTTGGAAGAATACAGACCTCCACACGTCACTACGGAGTCCCAGAACTAAGAGTTCACACACCATGGACTTGTGACCAAGAGGTACTGGCCAGTTAGGTAAAACATTTTTGATCTGACTGCTGTAAGCAGAAGGATCGATGCACTCGCCATCATTGGCACGCCTCCAGGTGTGGTCCTCTCTCATTCAGGCTCCTTTCGTAACTATATCACGTCTAAACAATTATATCAGAAGACACATCACGTTTGTGCTTTAAGTATGTACCATATTGAAAAATGTACACCTCTTCAGTAGAAAACCTAGGAATCATCGATTGTTTCTGCCTATTACGTCTATACAATCTCATCCTAGGAGTGGCCCTGCTAGGGAGATCAGATCCAGCAGTGTGTCTCATAAAAATTCTGCAGCTGTATGAACAGACTTAAGACTGCAGGAGGAGCAGGCAACAGGCCAGAGTGTGCCAAATAAGGCCTCAACACTCTTTTTATATAGGATCAGGTGAGTATTTTTAAGAGAAGGTTATGTTTAGAGGACAAATGATCCTTCCAGAGTGAGCCTGAGACAGCATATGCCCTCCTTTTTATAGGGGCAGGGGTCGTTGTTGCGTGTTTTCCCGTGAAAAGTGGAACAGACTTCAGACTACAGGAGGAGCAGGCCGGAGTGTGCCAGATAAGGCCTCAACACTATCTTTATATAGGATCAGGTAAGTATTATTAAGAGAAGGTTATGTTTAGAGGACAAATGATCCTTCCAGAGTGAGCCTGGGTTAGGGTTAGGGTTAGGGTTAGGGTAGGGTTAGGGTTAGGGTTAGGGTTAGGGTTAGGGTTAGGGTTAGGTTTGAGTTAGAGGTAGGGTTATGTAATCCGGTGTGGGACTAGGTTGCACTGGCCTAGTGGTCTGTGGATGGGTGTTGTGAGGGTGTCTGTCTGTTGGTGTTGGGGTCCATGGGCCAAGGAGGATGAGTGGGTCAGATAATCCCTGGGACTGGTGGGCAGAGGAGAGGGAGGATCCAGAGGAGATTTGTCTTAGGCGTCGTTGAGTCCCCTGGGTGTGGTTGTCCCTAGTTTCTGGATCCATGATGTTTCCGCCCTCTTCCTCTGCCCGATGGTCCACCGGTCAT
>NW_027262164.1:0-37500 GCF_902827115.2 Pseudochaenichthys georgianus | reverse complement strand
AGAAAGTACAGGTATTTGGGTTCAACATGTAAGAAGTAGAAAGTACAGGTATTTGTGTTCAAAATGTAAGAAGTAAAAGTAAAAAGTTGTCAGAAAAATAAGCAGTGGAGTAAAGTACTGATACCAGAAAAATGTACTTAAGTACAGGAACAAAATATTTGTACTCCACTACTTCCCACCTCTGGTTTCGAGCAAGATTTGCCGCTAATTCCCGTCCCCCTTAATGCTTATGGCCTGATTTGGTGTCTCAAAACCTTAAAACTGTTGAGATCAAAATGAAAGCAATAATTGGGCGTTATATTGGTTTCTCTGCTGGAGACCGGAAAAGCTGTTTAATCAGATTGTTTCAGACGGAGAGGAATAAAAAGGTAGACGGACAGACTAGGCTGGGAATATAATGTTTTTTTATAACATTAAAGCATGTAAACATAGTTCAGCTGCTACCAAAATTGAATTGTGAATTTAAAACTGAGCATACGATCGATTAGGGCTGCTGAATTAATCGTATTTTAATCGCGATTACGATTATGGCTTGCAACGATTACGAAAACAACAAATAAAACGACTATTCTTTTATTATTACTTTTTTTTTTTTTTTTTTTTTTTGGGGGGTTTTCAGTTGAATTAAACTTAACGTTCAGGGTAATCAACTGTTAAAAACATAGTGTTCAAATAGTTTTCTCCAATAAATGGATGTTTTCAAAGTCAATGAATAATCGCATTTAATAATCGCAATTACAATTATTGACCCAAATAATCGAGATTATGATTTTTGCCACAATCGAGCAGCCCTACGATCTATCCTCAAATGCACCAAGACCTCAGATGACTGACGATAAGAGAAAGACAACAGTAGCTGATCTCATTCATTAATCATAATCATTATTTTTCATATGGATCGGGTTCAATCAGTCAGATGAATTCACATAGATATTCATGACTTCCGTAAAGAACATTTAGTTTGTTTCATTCATCAAACCCGTCATGTTGTTATTCATCGGACTCAATTAGACTGATTGGAAGGGCGCTTTGACCTCAGATGTTCCCACACGTTGTTTGTGTGAGTCACTTCCGTGGGCATTGGAAACTATGTCAACAAATCTCTCGCTAAACCAGTGGTTCTCAAACTTTTTCCGTCAGGAGAAAAAAAAAAGTCGGGCCCCCCCCATCACAAATAGTCACGTAATGGGCCAAGTTAACATTTATTAAAATACATCAATATGAACGTGAGCATTCCTTTAAAAAATTAAATAAAAATCACTTTGCGAGAACAACGATAATAAAACAATGCTTCATAAGTCTGTGTGCTCAAAAAAAAAAATACAATTGTGCAATCCCTTTGCTAGAACAATAAGTTATAATACTTTGCCACTTTGCAATCTGTGCAAAAAAATGAAAAGAAAGAAAATGCTGATATTTGGCAGAAAAGTGTGGCTGCAATGAGCCTGATTTTATTTTGGGGGTGCTGTGGGGTAGCTTGACGTTTCATAGAGGGTGCTCAAACATTTAGGGTTTCCCATTAATGTACCGGGCGCCACAGTTGAATTTTCTACTGCAACAACTACTACTACTTTTATCCATGTATTTTTCCTTTTAATGTTTATTTTATTAGCTTTTCTTCTTTAATGCTTAATGTCTTTCATTTTTTGTAAAGCACTTTGAATGGCCTTGCGTTGAAAAGTGCTATATAAATAAACTTGCCTTGCCTTGCAACAATCCCCACGCGCATATACACAGTGTGACAGTTACAATGAAGGCTCGAGGCATATAGGTGTAAGCAGGGCTATTTTTATAAGTGGGGAGTGGACCGGACATCCTCGATGCCCCCCACTTTGAGAAACACTGCGCCAAACCAATTAAAACTTCACAAATCCAATGTGTCAGGTGAAATTGAAGGATTGAAGATTGAACAGTTCTTTATAGGAAAGGTACTTGAAGGCAGCTAACCCTTTTCTGAAAAAATGTTCAATATGACATGAGTAGAAAGAAAATGTTCAGATTATTTCATCGCCATGAATCCAAAGAAAGTGAAACATTATTAGCCGCTTTCACACCAAGTACTTAGCCGGTACTTGTCCCTCTGTAGTCGAACTGTCCTAGTAGATCGCGTTCTCACCGGAATAAGTCCCTTCTTCTTCTTCTTCTTCTTCTTCTTCTTCTTCTTCTTCTTCTTCTTCTTCTTCTTCTTCTTCTTCTTCTTCTTCTTCTTCTTCTTCTTCTTCTTCTTCTTCTTCTTCTTCTTCTTCTTCTTCTTCTTCTTCTTCTTCTTCTTCTTCTTCTTTGGGTTTACTGGCAGGCTTACTTTGTAGTGGTTTATCTGCTATTTACCTTTGCACTAAGGTGTGTCTGCTGCTGAGCCTATTTACTATGCATACACACACCTGGGACAGCGTGATGCCGTTCTTGTTATTATTGCACTATTGTGATTTTGTCTTGACTGTGCTAAATAAAAGAGAGAACCAAAAGCACTGTCCAAAATATCAGCTTTATTATCAATTTACTCGCTGTTCAGATACCTCATAAGAGCTTTACCGAAGAACGCTCGTAAACTTTGGAGTCGGGGACTGTCTTCCGAGTAAATCGCCAGAAGCGCCGACACCTCTAATGCGAGCAAATACAATGGCGGCTTCTCAAAACTTTTCAAAGTTGTACGGGCCGTGGGTTGGAATTCGCCCAGCCATTCAGAAATTGAGTGTGGCCGACACACCCACGAACCATTTCCTCCTCAGGAAAGTACTACCTCTCGAGCAGGGACTATCTGGGGGTGAAACGGTTCGCTCGAACTAGGGACTAGTTCCACATCCTTTTTGATGTGAAACCAAATCCCCCCCTATCGGCGTAGTTCGGGGGGAAAAGTACTCCGGTGTGAAAGCGCCTATTGTCAATCCGACCCATGATTCAGATCCAAAACATCATGGGTTCTTCATTTGCCCAAGCGTCTACCTTCCACCAATTGTCTTGAAAATCAGGCAAGTCCAGAATCCTGCTGACAGACAAACCAAATCCAAAAACATACCCTACAGTTTGCCATAAACGTTACACATAAATGCTCGCAAAAAGGCCCTTAAATAAAATTACATGACCGCCGTTCAGGCCGCAGATCGCTATGGACTGTCTGAACGCCCTGATATTTTGTATTAAGGCATATGATCAGTGTCAACAAGCGAAATCCCAGCGTGACTGAAATGATTCTGTGCCTTCGGGGCAACGAAAAAGCTTAACGGTGTCCATGACAAACAAGCCACAGTCTGAGACGGTCAACTCCTGTGGTTGCTATAGATTCAAGATGTTCAAGATTGTAACATGTATCTACTGTAGGACATACAACAAATAAAACAGATACAATAGTGCAAGAGGACCATTTCAGTATCTCCAACACTGAGTATCTTTATTTAGTCCAGCTCCCAGTGAGATTTCTACAAGGAGAGCCTTTGAATCCATTTATCTTGACGTCTGCTTTCATGAGTCATCGTTGGTGACATTTTCAGGGATGTAATGGGTTTGAACTGCTGACTCGGCATCAAGGTGGATCAAGTGCAGTAACGGACTATTAAAGGGCAGATTTAAACGATGGTTAATGGATAGCAAAATGAAACCACTTTATGTATTTCACCAGTTAAATTAAAGAGAAATCGACCTTCAGATTTGTTGTTTAATCTGTTCATTCGACGGTAGTCATGACATGCTGTGAATACGCCAATGTTGGTGTGCTTTTTAGCAATACAGCTGGCTAATCCCTTACAGTGATGTGGCTGAAAGTTAAACAAAGGGTAGCAATAGATGAAAGGTCATGGGGTCAAGAGCCAAACAGTTCAAACCCTTAGGATGGTGACCATTACATGTCTTAGACCTCTCAGTTATCTAATGTGTTATCTAAAACTAACAACATTTCCAGAAGCAGTCTTTAAAGGTGGGGTAGGTAACTTTGGAGAAACCAGCTCAAGTGCGCTAGAATTTGAAAATACACAACCGGAGAAAATCTGCCACTTCCTCACAGAGCCCCTCCCCCAACACACACGAACGCGCACATGACCAATGAGGGCACGAGGTCAGTTTGTGCCCCGATGGAAGGCAGACAGGCAGGTAGGCCATCCAGTTACTTTAGCCGGCTCAGATGATTGATCGTGCTTTTTACAGCGCCACGGCTTCCACAGAGGACATTTTATGGATTTGTTGTCAAAGCACTTCAGATATTCATTGCTATCGGGATGTTAAGAGCATTCCATGGAATATAACAACAAGTGTATCTCGAGCCGGTTTCTCAAACGTACCTACCCCACCTTTAAAGTTAATCTCATGAATAGTCCAAATTGACAACAGATTCTAAAAGCAGTTCTTAGTTTGCAAATTAATTCAGTTTTTTTGTTTGGAAACTTTAGGCAATATGGTGGAAAAGTCGTCAATATTTGTCAAGAAATATCTAGAAGTCCCAAATATATAAGGCCTAATCGACTAAGGTTCATGAATATCCATGACTTGATGGTCAACATTGGGGCAATAGGCTAAAACGCTAACGTTGCTAAAAAATAAAGTGTCCTGTGTCAGGGTAGAGTGAAGCAGGCAGGACCCAAACGCAGATTTAAACAGAAAAAAACTTTATTTCAAGGCTAAATACAACAACAGAACTCTTCCCAGTGAACACAGTCGAGACAAACAAGGATCCAACACTGACAGACAGAAAAAACAGAACTTAAATACACACAAGACTAATCACACAAACAAGACACACGTGAGGAGGGAGGAGAACACACAGGGGCACCAGGTGAACACAATCAGGAAGATGTCAGCTAAACAAGCAGAGATGCGTGCGACGACCTGGGTCTCTGAGCGGGGAAAGGACAGAATTAATTGGGTGTCGTTTTGTGTACAGGGAGAAGAGGAGGGGACCAAGAACAGAGCCCTGAGGGACCCCTGTAGTTAATTGACAAGGGTCGGACTCGGACCCTCTCCAAGTTACCCTGTAGGTACGGTCTTTGAGGTAGACAAAACACAACACAGACAGACCGTGACATCCTGTCCCCAGATTTTGATCCAATCTAATCAAACAGGTTAAACCTTTAGGATTAGAACCACGATCATTAAATGGCCTCTCAGTTGTGTAATGTGTTATCTAAAGCCAACAACATTTACGGTACGTCCACACAGCAGCTTTTCAAAAATCTTGAAAGTCTTGGAGCTGGGCGTGTCTGACAGCTTGGGGATTTTATGCGACCAACAACCAATCACATGAATCTCCCGCCCCCGACATACAAAGCAAAAACACCCGGGGATTTTATGCGAGCAATATATATATATATAAACTCCCCAAACAGGCGAAACCCTACCAGTTTCCCCCACTGTCTCTGCCACCTCCCTCCATGCCTGGTTCCTCCGGTTTGTATCCCGTTAATAGTTCTGGTCGTAAAGAACCGGGTGATTTGCTACCGTAATTTCTCGTTTGGAATATGAGGAAATGAACTGCGGTCTGGTTCTCCCTGCTTACACGCGGTTTGATTGGCTAGCGCTTCTACTGTCAGATTTGCATAAACGTGTTTGATTGGCTGGCGCTTCCAGCTCAGCTTCGAAAGTTGAACATTGCTCAACTTTTGAATCCTGGAAATCCTGGAAATCTTCGCTTCGCTCCCCCACAATGCAGTTCGGCGAAAAGCGAGGAAAGTGACGTCATCCCCATTCAAAGTCAACGGGCAGAGAAGCGTTGGGAGTGGTGGAAGATTCGTCTAAAGCTGCTGTGTGGACGTACCGTTACAGAGGGAGTCCTTAAGTTAATCTCACGGTTGGTCTAAAATGGCAACGGATTATAAAAGCAGTTCTTAGTTCACCAATATTATTTCTTTGTGTAGAAACTTGGAAAAGTGGAAAAGTCGTCAATATTTGTCAAGAAATATCTAGAAGTCCCAAATGGCCTAATCGACTAAGGTTCATGAATATCCATGACTTGATGGTCAACATGGGGCAATAGGCTAAAACGCAAAAAAAATGAAGTGTCCTGTTCCTCGATTTCAATCCAATTTAATCTAATTTTAATTACTTTCGTTGCCAGTTTCTGTTTGATTTGACAGAATGTCCATAAATCTCCAGATATTTGAATATTCAATTAGCCTTTTTCCTGGACTGAGGAGGGTCTAATCAGGCTGTTGCTGGTGTGCATGTGATATGTCTATGTTCTTGTTCAATTTTCATCGTTCCTCCAGAACAGCACACACTCTCGCATTAATGCATTTGGCTGAGCGTGTGTTTGCATATGTGTGCACGTTGTAATCAGCTGTTGATTGGCTGATAAAATCACGGTCCATATTAGAGAGATTAGTTAATGCTTTCACATCTGCAAAGTGCTTCGTTCGGTCCGTTTCAAAGGAACATTTCATTATTTCTTGCTGCACAACTTCTGGTTTGGTTGGCGTTTACTTTTTACAAACAAAATTGATAGAAGTTGATGCAACACTTTGATATTTCTGACGTGTTTCTTGAATGTTATGTATTTTGTTTTTCGTTGGTGTCCCATAGAGACGATTATAATCAACTGCAAAGGGTCAGTGTTATGATTACTGACTACTCGATGATGATTATTGGTGGGCTGCACGATATCGCAATTAAAATATGCTCAGTTGTAATGTGCTGAACTAAAGTACTTACTGTAATGATACACTTACAAGCACTCAGTTTGAACAGATTAGTGTTTATTTATCAGATGAAAGTCCCTAACTGACACATCAAGTGTTACATATTGCCTGTATAGCTTCCTGAACAGATCATTAGTAGTTTAGCTTTTAAAATCATGCAGGAATCACATATCATCATGTCCCCTCTTCTTCATGTCTCTTCTACATCAACATGTGTCCCCTCTTCTTCATGTCTCTTCTACATCAACATGTGTCCCCTCTTCTTCATGTCTCTTCTACATCAACATGCGTCCCCTCTTCTCCATGTCTCTTCTACATCACCATGTGTCCCCTCTTCTTCATGTCTCTTCTACATCAACATGTGTCCCCTCTTCTCCATGTCTCTTCTACATCACCATGTGTCCCCTCTTCTTCATGTCTCTTCTACATCAACATGTGTCCCCTCTTCTTCATGTCTCTTCTACATCAACATGTGTCCCCTCTTCTTCATGTCTCTTCTACATCAACATGTGTCCCCTCTTCTCCATGTCTCTTCTACATCACCATGTGTCCCCTCTTCTTCATGTCTCTTCTACATCAACATGTGTCCCCTCTTCTCCATGTCTCTTCTACATCAACATGTGTCCCCTCTTCTCCATGTCTCTTCTACATCAACATGTGTCCCCTCTTCTTCATGTCTCTTCTACATCAACATGTGTCCCCTCTTCTTCATGTCTCTTCTACATCAACATGTGTCCCCTCTTCTCCATGTCTCTTCTACATCAACATGCGTCCCCTCTTCTCCATGTCTCTTCTACATCACCATGTGTCCCCTCTTCTTCATGTCTCTTCTACATCAACATGTGTCCCCTCTTCTCCATGTCTCTTCTACATCACCATGTGTCCCCTCTTCTTCATGTCTCTTCTACATCAACATGTGTCCCCTCTTCTCCATGTCTCTTCTACATCAACATGTGTCCCCTCTTCTTCATGTCTCTTCTACATCAACATGTGTCCCCTCTTCTCCATGTCTCTTCTACATCAACATGTGTCCCCTCTTCTCCATGTCTCTTCTACATCACCATGTGTCCCCTCTTCTCCATGTCTCTTCTACATCAACATGTGTCCCCTCTTCTCCATGTCTCTTCTACATCAACATGTGTCCCCTCTTCTTCATGTCTCTTCTACATCAACATGTGTCCCCTCTTCTCCATGTCTCTTCTACATCAACATGTGTCCCCTCTTCTTCATGTCTCTTCTACATCAACATGTGTCCCCTCTGTGGAAAGAGACTCTGAAAGTTTCAGGAACAAAGATTTTCTCTCTTTTTGATCCATTTCTATAAAAACCTGTCTGAAAATGAGCCGATCAGATTCTGGCCACTTGATGATGTCATAACGATGTGTTGTCTTGAGTAACCATTAGCCAATCAGCAACCAAGGTAACCCCCCCCCCCCCCCCCTTATCACCTGAATCTCCTCTAGAGCACCATTGAGTTCTTTGTAACCAAATGTCTCTCAGAGGGGCGTGGGGAGGGGCTCCTTATCTTCATCTGAAGTAACAGACAGAGAATCAGCACTTTGGAAACAGGGCTGAAACAGAGGGGATTATGGGTAATGCTGCAATGATCTGTTTGGTGTTCCAGCCAATCAGAGACAGGCTCTGGATATATCTGAGACCTGTAATATACTGATGAAGAACAGGATAATGGAGACCTTTAAGGGGCATCATATGTTCTCTTTAAATGTCCTGCGCTAAATGAAACCAATTCAAGGGTCCGCATCTCCGAGCTCAAGGACACGCGGGAAGAACATTCTGCTTTAATTTGAATTTGCTCGTTCTTCCAAATCCGGCGCCACTCGCTCCCTGTTCTCTCCTCGTCCCTGCCTTTTATTCCCTTGGCTTGAATCATCATGTGATGACGTAGTCCATCTGAAAAGCACCTGAGTATCTTTTGTGTGCTTCCTCCCCCGGTGTGGGGTGGTTGTTGGGAGATGCAGTCCCGGAGCGGAGTGACATGAATGGCTCACTCGTGCAGATTGGGGGTGCTCGTGATGTTCTGCAGCGTAATAACGTGTTCTTGGGTTTCAAATTGACCACGGTACTTTTTTTGTTAAGTTAAATTAGGAATAAGAGGCTCCTTTCGTCAGGTAGAGAAAGAAGGAAATGTCCTGTAATATTTTTCACTTTTTATTTGAAAATAATAAATAGAAATGAAATTGTCTCCACTAAGCACGGAATAAAGTGTTGCTACGGAAACGTTCCTGGTTTTTGCTGTGTTTTTAAAACCCATCTACGCATTTCCTCATTTCCACTCTGACTCAGTAAATCACTTTTATCAATCAATCGCCAAACATGTCTATCAGCACAAACACGAGGCTGCTCAAAGAGAAGAAGTGCCGTCTCGACGCAGTATGGACTCGTCTAATATTCACACAACAAGCACGATATTCGCTTACGGCTAAATAGGTGTTCAAAAACATTTTAAATGCAGTATTGTGGTTCTGCAGAGAGAATAAAACATTTATTGTGTCCAGATCATCTTAAATAATCATACTATGAATATTATAACATATTTTTCAATGATACTGAGAATTACCGTTTAAGAATCTTATCCCAATATCAGTCAAAAATGTATGCTTTCTTTCCAATCGTTCACCCCTATTATCCATTTTTAAGAATGTAACAGTTTCTATTTAAAAGTCTACATGACCGTAAGACGTTCGCTGCCGGTCCCCGTGGAGTGAGCATGGCACGACATGGAGAGCTGGAATCTGATAACAAACACCAATTGAGATCTGAGAGAATACAGCCGCTCCCTTATGTGCCAGCTGTCTTCAATTAGGGAGTTTCACAAGTCATGGTTTTGCAGTGAACAGATCGTTCCCTCTGAGCGATAACAAGGCAAGTTTATATATACAACACCTTTCAACACGAGGCAGTTCAAAGTGCTTAAAATGAAATATATTAAGAGCATAAGGAATGCGGAAACATGCTTTAAAATGGCATTTAAAAACAGTCAGGTAATAAAACATGAATAATATAATAACATGATTAGAAGTTACAGTGCAGAGATAGTTCAATTAGAAGCAGCGGCAAAAAGAAAAGTATTATTGCAGTATTCTTCTATCGCCTGATTCAGCAGGGTTTTTTACCTTAAAGGGGACCTATCCGCAAAATGCACTTTTGATGTCTTCTCTACATCAATGTGTCCCCGGTGTGTCGGGGACTCACGTCAGGAAATAAAACCCTCTCTCTTCTCCTCCGTACCCAAATCTCTAAAAACGGGGAACAACGGAGCTGATCCAGATTTGCGTCCGATATGACGTCATATCTGAAATGTGGACCCACGGCCCAATCAGAAACGTTGCTATCAGAAACAATGCCCAACTTTTTTGGACGTAATATGGTCGGTGTTTACATTAGCATCGCTAACACTCAGAGCTAACCTGTGCTGGAGAGCATGTGTGTGAAGAAGCAGGAAGTAGAAAGGAACTCACCTTGTGGTGTAACCGGCAAGAGAGAAAGCCTTTGAGCTCCAGACTGTTTCAGATCCTTGATAATCCATGATATGGCGTTTCATCACGGCAGCGTTTAGTCTAGACGGTAGCTGCCGGGTCCCGCATAAGCTCCGCCCCCTCCTTTTTTATCAATTTTTTTTCTTTAAAGCTTTATACCCAGAATCAGCACTTTTGAAACAGGAAGTGAAATAGAGGGATATGAGGCATTTCACACTTCATAGACATGTTTTTATTTATTTTTATATATCTGAGACCTATGCTATTGCCTAAAAATAGCATGATAGGTCCACTTTAGCATCAGGTGTTATCGCTTGGGGCCCAGGGTCAGTTCAATCGTACGAGGTCAAGTTAGGGACCGTCTGAAAAGAGCCAAAAAAAGTCTGATTTATTTTCCACTGTAACTCCCCCCATTGCATACTTCTCCCTGCTCACAGTTACACAGCAATTATATAGACTCTGAGGCATGATTATTTTGATTACTTTGTTAGTTTAGGTTCATGGAAAAGCACATGTTATATTGTGTATTTCATGTGAGTGCATACAGCTGTTATTATCTTTCTATCTGGAATGATCTTACAACTCCTGGTCTGGACCCAAAGTGATGTTGTTCTCCAAATACACGAATCCAATCACCTGTAAATCGCGAAGAGGCACTTTAAAATCAGATTTGACGAGCCAAAAGGGGAAACAGATCTCACGGGGTCTTAGAAAAGGCCAAACCCATCAAGATATCGTCTACAAATACACATTTTAAGATATAATGACCGATTTTCTGTTGAGTCAAGCACTCTTGAGATGCCCCATGACCCTTAGTTCCTATAACACAAGAGTAATGGCTGAAAACATGTTGATGTGGAACTTATTTTCTTGATGGATTGGGGTCGTTTCGGAGGCTACCTCAAGTGCCCCATCGACGGAAAGAAAACTAGGTTTCTTTCAGATGTCATTATTCTGTGTGAGTGTTCGTAAGCCATTTATTTAAAGACCTCCATCTAGTCCATGTTTGCATCCACACAAAAAGACTCTTCAGACATCTGTCCATAGTTCACTCACTGTGTTGCTAAGCAATGTATGCTTTCTTAACCCTCCTATTGTCGTCGACCCCCCCCCCCCCTTACTTTGGTGTTCATGGTAAAATTTGACCGGTCCTGTTTTAACTGCTATTACATTAACACAAAAACCATTAATCATCACCAAATTTAATTTCACACCCTTTCAAACTGTACATGTTGTATCAGAGTACTGGTACACATGAAGAACTGCAGTACATATACAGAGAACAGACACTGAACATGTACTGCGTGCCAGGTGTGATCCATGTGGGGGAGGGGCACATAAGAGCGGGAAATGTATCAAATCGTTCTGTGTGTGTGTGTGTGTGTGTGTGTGTGTGTGTGTGTGTGTGTGTGTGTGTGTGTGTGTGTGTGTGTGTGTGTGTGTGTGTGTGTGTGTGTGTGTGTGTGTGTGTGTGTGTGTGTGTGTGTGTGTGTGTGTGTGTGTGTGTGTCACAACGTTGACTAAATCATCCAAAACCCAATGAAAGTGGTGATCAGCCGTTGTATGTGTCCAAAGTCTCCTGTGAAGGATGTCATGGAGCCTTGATGCAATCGAATGTAAAACAACAAAGCTACGACTGATGAAAGCAGTAAATCGGTCGGATTTGACCCGAAGACAACAGGAGGGTTGAACAAACCAATCACGACATTAAACGCTCACTTTCCCCTAAATCTGGACGAATGGAGGTGCTTACAGTCCTGAGTGACAGGAAGTGCTTTTATATCAATGTTAAAGCTATTACTTTTGAAACTTCGCTTTTTGAATAGTAGGAAAGGAACGGAAATAAATCCCTGAATCAAATACTGCTTTGTCATTGTAAGAAAACTCTTCAACGGTATTGGGTTCAAGACTATAAATGAATCGGTAGAGCAATGTTAGTCAAAGCATCTAAACAGCCGTCTTCACACTCACGTGGGCAGCGAGGAAAGCAGCTTCCGGGCGCCAAGAGTCTTCAATCGGAAAGGGCAGAGGAAGCAACTCAATCATTTCAGTCGAGCAACCAAAGACTTTAAGAGGCTGCGAGAAAGATATCAACAAAGCCGATTGACCAGGTGAATATATCGCGCTAACGTCACGCAACTAGCTGCTGTAGATCGTGGAGCCGTTAGCAGGTTAATAGCCAGATGTGGAGGTGGAGACCAAAACAGAGCAATACTCGGAGTTAGTATTGGACTAAAATGTATCGGAGTAACGACAGCAAATAAATGCTAATGTTTAGGGATGTCCCGATCACCTTTGTTTGCTCCCGATCCGATTCCGATCATTTGATTTTGACAATCTGCCGATACCGATTTTTCCCGATCCGATCTTTATGCAATGCATTAAGAGAAAAAAAAGGTAACAGATAACGGCTGGTCATCCAACGCGATGAATTCAGCTATCTCGGCTGTTATTGTTGGCCTTGTCTCTGTTCTGGGGCAGTTTCTCTTTCCTTTTAGAAGTCTCTGAAAGTCTCGGTTGTTTCAGTGCCGTTACCCGAGTGGCCGCTGTGTACTCGTCGTGTTGTTGTTGGTGTTTGTTTCTCAGGTAGCGCATTAGATTGGTCGTGTTGAACGTAGCTCTGTTCTTTCCACCACGCGGAACCTCCGCCTTGCAAACATTGCATCTGGCTGTTACACTGCCTTCGCTTTCAATTTCATAATACTTCCAAACTCCTGACATTTTCTCCGTCCCGAGTCACCAGCTGCACGAAGCCTCTCGTTAGCTTGCTGCTGCTATTAGACACTGCGCCCACTCTGTTGCTTTGAGAGGAATAAGCAACCAGGTCTGAAAACAAGCCCAAAGAAAGCAACACATACATGATGTTGTGTAATTTTAAACTAAGTCCTCAGGATGACTTTAAGACGTGAACATGGTCATTTTTGTTTTGTAACATTAAATTAAAAAAAAATATTTTATAAAAAAAAAAAAAAAAAAAATCTCGATCCCCGATTTTTTGAAAATCACGTGATCGGCTCCGATCCCCGATCACGTGATCGGATCGGGACATCTCTACTAATGTTGTTCAGTAGTGTTTGCATGTGTTAATAGACCAATGTGTCCTAATGACTATGTCCACAGTAGTCACTTTATTCGGGGACACATTGATTCAGTCATGGTTTTCTGGATTCCCCCCCGGCTCTCCTTCGTGAGAGGAATGAGAAAGTGGGGAAACACGACGACATTTCAATGACTAGTAATGCATTTCAAAAGATGAAACCATCGTCTCACGACCACTATGGCCGCACGATTTTGGGAAAAAATCTAATTGCGATTTTTCTGACAAATATTGCGATTCGAATTGCGATATTTGTTTTTAAGCGACCCTACGGAAGTTTATTGTAAAATGCGGCCATGTCTCCGGCTAGGAAGGTCGTATCAACGGGCTCCCGTCTGTAGCACCCCGCAGCCCGAGCTACGAGTGAAAGAACTAAACTTACATGAAACTTCCGTTGCTTTAAAGTCGAGCTCCAGTTTGAGATTCTCCCTGTGATAGAAACACGTGATGGAGCGTCACTAACCTGACTCAGACGGTTCACCAAAGCATCTAAAGCTCCGTTGGAAGCCATTTGGAAAGGGCCGGCACTTTCAAGAGCACTTGGCAGGTGATTGGATCAATCTGTCTATCACCTTCTATCATGGGCCACTTCTGATTGGTTAACAATGGCTGGTACATGTGGAGCACAGCACTTCTGATTGGTGTGGATGACTGACACACAAGAATCGATTAACAGTTCAGCCCTAACGACCACTGGTTTCTGTCTCTGTCATTCGCCAGGTGGCCAGATGGGAGCATCGTACTCGCACCCTCTCAAAACTCTTCGGCAGCCCCTCGCTGGCGTGTTACTGCCTGGGGTTCATCATCATCCTGCTCAACGTCTCCCGCAGCCACAGGTGAAACACACTCTATCATTTAAAGGTCTCCTATTATCCTGTTTCTCATCAACATATCACAGGTCTGAGATATATACAGAGCCTGTCTCTGATTGGCTGGAACACCAAACAGATTGCAGCATTACCCATAATCCCCTCTGTTTCAGCCCTGTTTCCAAAGTGCTGATTCTCTGTCTGTTACTTCAGATGAAAATAAGAAGCCCCTCCCCACGCCCCTCTGAGAGACATTTGGTTACAAAGAACTCAATGGAGCTCTAGAGGAGATTCAGGTGATAAGGGGGGGGGGGGGTTACCTTGTTGCTGATTGGCTAATGGTTACTCAAGACAACACATCGTTATGACATCATAAAGTGGCCAAAATCTGATCAGCTCATTTTCAGACAGGTTTTTATAGAAACGGATCAAAAAGAGAGAAAATCTTTGTTCCTGACACTTTCAGAGTCTCTTTCCACAGAGGGGACACATGTTGATGTAGAAGAGACATGAAGAAGAGGGGACACATGTTGATGTAGAAGAGACATGAAGAAGAGGGGACACATGTTGATGTAGAAGAGACATGAAGAAGAGGGGACACATGTTGATGGAGAAGAGACATGAAGAAGAGGGGACACATGTTGATGTAGAAGAGACATGAAGAAGAGGGGACACATGTTGATGTAGAAGAGACATGAAGAAGAGGGGACACATGTTGATGTAGAAGAGACATGAAGAAGAGGGGACACATGTTGATGTAGAAGAGACATGAAGAAGAGGGGACACATGTTGATGTAGAAGAGACGTGAAGCCGGCCTTGCACTAAAATAGGCTTCAACGGCATCGAAGCTGTTTGTCCAGCATAGGTCAAACTGCACAGCTTATGACAGACATCAAAGCTAGGTCAAACAGAAAGACACACACCTTGTTTCCTACCCACTTGCGAGATGACTCCTGCACTTATGAGTGTCTTACATAAAGTTTCTATCCATTACCCAGTTGCTAAGTGCTACATCCAGCTGAGCCACTTTGCCAGAAACCTATTTTTATTTCACTCCGTCGCCTTTCTTCTCATACGACGTCCTTCTTCTGTCTCTAAGTGCTCTTCTCTCCCACTGCGGCACTTTGGCTTCGATTCTCCCATCCTTATTGTCGCCCACAGTATCTGTTTGTGTCGGTTTCGCCCCACGCCCTCAGAACAGAAGCCCAGTGGAAGTACAGCTGCCCACTGCGGGTCAAACACTGTGACAAAGCATGCATTCACAGCATGGCAGTTCCAGAACATCATTTCACTGAGTCTCTACGCGAGGCTGTGATGTCTGTTGCCATGGAGATAAGGTTAAAGTGCACACATCCTTTCCTCAAGCAGAAGTACAGATATTCATGTTTAAAAATACTCTGGTGAAAGTAGAAGTGCTGACTAAACTTCTTTACTCAATTAAAAGTAAAGAGGCTTGGCAATGTACTTCACCCTTAGATCCACAGGTGGGTCTTCTTTGACCCGGTGAGGTGGTTTTCTTCAAGTATCTTTGTAATTATATTTTTGTTATCATTTCATATTCCAGCTGTTCCTCGAAAAACATGTTTTGGATATCATGCCATTCACATTTTTGATTTACATTTTAAGAAATGTATTTCTACCCCACGCTTCCACAAGTGGGTCAAAAATGCTAAATATTTCTAGTGTGAACCAAAATATAATACTAAATATTATACAAGTGATTTTTCTGGCATAAAAACACATATTATTCTAATACGGGTCCTTTTAGACCCACTTCTGGAAGAGAGTAGGGTCCAGCCACTCTCAGGGCATCCAAGGGTTAAGTAGAAAGTACTGCTTTAAAGGGTACCTGACCTCCCTTTAT
Source organism: Pseudochaenichthys georgianus (assembly GCF_902827115.2). Taxonomy (NCBI): domain Eukaryota; kingdom Metazoa; phylum Chordata; class Actinopteri; order Perciformes; family Channichthyidae; genus Pseudochaenichthys; species Pseudochaenichthys georgianus. The sequence goes on along the minus strand of NW_027262164.1, from coordinate 21,612 downwards.
ATTAATAGAACAATAATGTCATTGTTAGCTAATGAATGTTTCCATGGGAACAACGGCAACATGACAACGTTTCCATTGGTCCCTCTTCTTTAGAGAAGACCAGGAAGTGATGGATACACGGATCGTGTTCCAACCAATAGGCACGCAGTGACTCTAAAGAATAATGATCACGCACCAACACACATTCAGACTAAAGGAACCAGCTGTTTGGAACATGAGAGAAGTAGAAAGTACAGGTATTTGTGTTCAACATGTAAGAAGTAGAAAGTACAGGTATTTGAGTTCAACATGAGAGAAGTAGAAAGTACAGGTATTTGAGTTCAACATGTGAGAAGTAGAAAGTACAGGTATTTGAGTTCAAAATGTAAGAAGTAGAAAGTACAGGTATTTGAGTTCAACATGAGAGAAGTAGAAAGTACAGGTATTTGTGTTCAACATGTAAGAAGTAGAAAGTACAGGTATTTGTGTTCAACATATAAGAAGTAGAAAGTACAGGTATTTGAGTTCAACATGTAAGAAGTAGAAAGTACAGGTATTTGGGTTCAACATGAGAGAAGTAGAAAGTACAGGTATTTGAGTTCAAAATGTAAGAAGTAGAAAGTACAGGTATTTGAGTTCAACATGAGAGAAGTAGAAAGTACAGGTATTTGTGTTCAACATGTAAGAAGTAGAAAGTACAGGTATTAGTGTTCAACATGTAAGAAGTAGAAAGTACAAGTATTTGAGTTCAACGTGTAAGAAGTAGAAAGTACAGGTATTTGGGTTCAACATGAGAGAAGTAGAAAGTACAGGTATTTGGGTTCAACATGAGAGAAGTAGAAAGTACAGGTATTTGGGTTCAACATGAGAGAAGTAGAAAGTACAGGTATTTGGGTTCAACATGTGAGAAGTATAAAGTACAAGTATTTGAGTTCAACATGAGAGAAGTAGAAAGTACAGGTATTTGAGTTCAACATGTAAGAAGTAGAAAGTACAGGTATTTGGGTTCAACATGAGAGAAGTAGAAAGTACAGGTATTTGAGTTCAACATGAGAGAAGTAGAAAGTACAGGTATTTGAGTTCAACATGTAAGAAGTATAAAGTACAAGTATTTGAGTTCAACATGAGAGAAGTAGAAAGTACAGGTATTTGAGTTCAACATGTAAGAAGTAGAAAGTACAGGTATTTGGGTTCAACATGTGAGAAGTATAAAGTACAAGTATTTGAGTTCAACATGAGAGAAGTAGAAAGTACAGGTATTTGAGTTCAACATGTAAGAAGTATAAAGTACAAGTATTTGAGTTCAACATGAGAGAAGTAGAAAGTACAGGTATTTGAGTTCAACATGTAAGAAGTAGAAAGTACAGGTATTTGGGTTCAACATGAGAGAAGTAGAAAGTACAGGTATTTGGGTTCAACATGTGAGAAGTATAAAGTACAAGTATTTGAGTTCAACATGTAAGAAGTATAAAGTACAAGTATTTGGGTTCAACATGTAAGAAGTAGAAAGTACAGGTATTTGAGTTCAACATGAGAGAAGTAGAAAGTACAGGTATTTGAGTTCAACATGAGAGAAGTATAAAGTACAGGTATTTGGGTTCAACATGTGAGAAGTATAAAGTACAAGTATTTGAGTTCAACATGAGAGAAGTAGAAAGTACAGGTATTTGTGTTCAACATGTAAGAAGTAGAAAGTACAGGTATTTGAGTTCAACATGAGAGAAGTAGAAAGTACAGGTATTAGAGTTCAACATGTGAGAAGTAGAAAGTACAGGTATTTGTGTTCAACATGTAAGAAGTAGAAAGTACAGGTATTTGTGTTCAACATGAGAGAAGTAGAAAGTACAGGTATTTGAGTTCAACATGAGAGAAGTAGAAAGTACAGGTATTTGTGTTCAACATGAGAGAAGTAGAAAGTACAGGTATTTGTGTTCAACATGAGAGAAGTAGAAAGTACAGGTATTAGAGTTCAACATGTGAGAAGTAGAAAGTACAGGTATTTGTGTTCAACATGTAAGAAGTAGAAAGTACAGGTATTTGTGTTCAACATGAGAGAAGTAGAAAGTACAGGTATTTGAGTTCAACATGTAAGAAGTAGAAAGTACAGGTATTTGTGTTCAACATGAGAGAAGTAGAAAGTACAGGTATTTGAGTTCAACATGAGAGAAGTAGAAAGTACAGGTATTTGAGTTCAACATGTAAGAAGTAGAAAGTACAGGTATTTGAGTTCAACATGTAAGAAGTAGAAAGTACAGGTATTTGAGTTCAACATGTAAGAAGTAGAAAGTACAGGTATTTGTGTTCAACATGAGAGAAGTAGAAAGTACAGGTATTTGAGTTCAACATGTAAGAAGTAGAAAGTACAGGTATTTGAGTTCAACATGTAAGAAGTAGAAAGTACAGGTATTTGTGTTCAACATGTAAGAAGTAGAAAGTACAGGTATTTGTGTTCAACATGTAAGAAGTAGAAAGTACAGGTATTTGTGTTCAACATGTAAGAAGTAGAAAGTACAGGTATTTGTGTTCAACATGTAAGAAGTCAAAGTAAAAAGTCGTCAGAAAAATAAGTAGTGGAGTAAAGTACTGATACCAGAGAACTGTACTTAAGTACAGTAACGAAGTATTTGCACTCTAATGTGTGTGTGTGTGTGTGTGTGTGTGTGTGTGTGTGTGTGTGTGTGTGTGTGTGTGTGTGTGTGTGTGTGTGTGTGTGTGTGTGTGTGTGTGTGTGTGTGTGTGTGTGTGTGTGTGTGTGTGTGTGTGTGTGTGTGTGTGTGTGTGTGTGTGTGTGTGTGTGTGAGGGAAGGAGGCGACATGGAGGGTTATTGATCCATGAGGTAATGCCTGTGTAGGTGAACGGATCATGTCAGAGACTCTCTCACACACACACACACACACACACTGTTGCCAGGGAACAAGCTTCGTCAAAGTGATGAATCGTTTTCTCTTCTGCTTCTGAGGGGAGCGATAATCAACACGGTGCAACACGAGAGAAACTAGAAATAGTAGCGGTGCACAGCGGGAACAGACCGAGGTGTTCGATGGCAGACATGCTCAATTATTATGGAAGTATTCATTAAAATAAGCTTTGAACCTCTTGAAATGCTTTTAGTTGCACTTTTGTCACTTAGATACTCCAATCATCTCCTGGGAAATTAGCTGTAATGGAGGAAGAACATCGTGTGTCATCATTTCTATTTCTATTTCACTCAATCCCACTTACTCAAGATTAACAAAAGCCAAGGAGGTTGTGTTTTTCCGTTCACTTTGATAACGGAAACAAATACTGCCCAGATATTCATGAAACTGAGAGTATGGGTGCAGCTCCGGCAGATCCAAATGTTACTTTATTAAAGATAGGAAAGTCCGTGGAGGAGGTCGGCTCTCTAAGAGTATTTGAACTAAGTAATATTCAGTATATTGTTTAAAGAAACTATCAAATGGGAATCCAGAACAAGCAGCTCCCGTTTATCAATCATCTCAAACACACTCTACTCCACTCCAGTTCAGAGGTACATGGTGTACTTCTCCTCCACGACATGTATTTAATACCTTTAGTTACTTTACAGATGTGGATGAATGATGTGAAATATAATCAAGTGCAGTGGCGAGCCGTGGCTTTTATATCGAGGCCCTCTGACCCCCGCCCTTTCCCTCGAAAAAAAGGAACAGTTGTTACGTCACAGCCTTCAGCGGAATTTCAAACTTCCATCTGTGTACAAACTTATCTCGTGCCCTCATTGGTCATGTGCGCGTTCGTGTGTGTTGGGGGAGGGGCTCTGTGAGGAAGAGGCAGATTGTGTATTTTCAAATTCTAGCGCACTCGAGCCGGTTTCTCCTAAATTACCTACCCCACCTTTAAGTGTAATTTGGCATGCTTTTGTTTTGAAGGCGAGTTTACGCTGTTGACAGGAAGTTGTTGTTGCTATGGAAACAAGAAAAGTTTCACAGCGGGCGGAACTTGTCATAAAGTCCGCGATAGTAAAACCCACCCATTTAGAGGGAAGACATGATTGGCCAATCGTATTGTCAGTTGACATTCAACTCTCGTTCAGTTACTACAGCGGGCCCTCTGTGAGTTCATAGCTGGACGTCCAACAGCTCCAGGCCGTTTCTCAATCGCGAGGATGCTGGCTTGGTAGTCGCGTACTTCCAAGTCACTTCCTTCAGAAACGAAGCAAGTATACTTCCAAGCCACGGCTTCGGAAAACGAAGAAGAATGGAACAGGCTAACAAGTGTGCCACTCTCTCTAACGGTTTCAACATAAACTGTACCGAAGGTAAATACCTCACGATGTCTATCTAATTATGAACTTGCTTTACTTTCACGGAACACATTGTTGGTGATAACAAATGTAACAAAGTAACATATTTACCAACACATGTTCTACGCCACTATACTTACATTTAAATGTGTGCTGTGTCGGTTCAGCCATTCTCCGCAAGGGTTTTTGAAATTGGTCCGTGCGCAAAGCATTGTGGGGATTTTAAGGACGCGAAGTCTACCCATGTGCAGCCTCGAAATTTCCCCCAAACCAAGGACGCGGCCTCGGTGGAATTCCAAGTATGCTGGAGATTGGAACAGTCCTTCGGCGGCACTCGATGACGTAGCATCCTTGAAATATTGGCTTGGAAGCCAGCATCCTCGCGATTGAGAAACGGCTCCTGTCTTCACAGTAACTCACAGAGAAGAGCTTCTTTCATTTAACCCTTCACATTCTAACAGAAACTCAATAGGCAGATTCAAAGGATTTATTTCTTTGGAAATGTTATTTTAAATACAATTAAATCAAGTTATTTTGGTAAAACTAATGAAAAATATAACTAAAAACATATTTTAAATATATTAAAAAATGTATATATATTTAAAAAAATATTTTTAAATAGTATTTTGTAGAATATCTTTGGCCCTCAGAGAGGACCTAGAGGGCCCTGACGGCTCGCCACTGATCAAGTGTTGAATCAGACTTTAGTTCCACCTGGAGTAAATCCACCAGCTACCCTGCAGTCTACAAAGTACTTCAGACTAGCTGCACCTCCACCAGCTACCCTGCAGTCTACAAAGTACTTCAGACTAGCTGCACCTCCACCAGCTACCCTGCAGTCTACAAAGTACTTCAGACTAGCTGCACCTTCACCAGCTACCCTGCAGTCTACAAAGTACTTCAGACTAGCTGCACCTCCTCCAGCTACCCTGCAGTCTACAAAGTACTTCAAACTAGCTGCACCTTCACCAGCTTTGAGAACACTTTCATGATCAATCATTATAAAACATATCATATATATTATTCTGAAATGGACCAATCTGCACAACGACTACTTTCACTGTCTTTCACTATATTTTGATGAGAATACTTTCTACTTTCACTTGAGGAACATTTTGAATGCAGGACTTTTACTGTAACAGAGTATTCCTATTCCTACACTCTGGTACTTCTACTTTTACTCAAATACAAGATCTGAGTACTTCTACTTTTACTCAAGAACAAGATCTGAGTACTTCTACTTTTACTCAGAACAAGATCTGAGTACTTCTACTTTTACTCAAGAACAAGATCTGAGTACTTCTACTTTTACTCAGAACAAGATCTGAGTACTTCTACTTTTACTCAAGAACAAGATCTGAGTACTTCTACTTTTACTCAAGAACAAGATCTGAGTACTTCTACTTTTACTCAGAACAAGATCTGAGTACTTCTACTTTTACTCAAGAACAAGATCTGAGTACTTCTACTTTTACTCAAGAACAAGATATGAGTACTTCTGCTTTTACTCAATACAAGATCTGAGTACTTCTACTTTTACTCAATACAAGATATGAGTACTTCTACTTTTACTCAATACAAGATCTGAGTACTTCTACTTTTACTCAATACAAGATATGAGTACTTCTACTTTTACTCAAGAACAAGATCTGAGTACTTCTACTTTTACTCAAGAACAAGATCTGAGTACTTCTACTTTTACTCAGAACAAGATCTGAGTACTTCTACTTTTACTCAAGAACAAGATCTGAGTACTTTTACTCAAAAACAAGATCTGAGTACTTCTACTTTTACTCAAGTACAAGACCTGAGTACTTCTGCTTTTACTCAATACAAGATCTGAGTACTTCTACTTTTACTCAATACAAGATATGAGTACTTCTACTTTTACTCAATACAAGATCTGAGTACTTTTACTCAATACAAGATATGAGTACTTCTACTTTTACTCAAGAACAAGATCAGAGTACTTCTGCTTTTACTCAATACAAGATCTGAGTACTTCTACTTTTACTCAATACAAGATATGAGTACTTCTACTTTTACTCAATACAAGATCTGAGTACTTCTACTTTTACTCAATACAAGATATGAGTACTTCTACTTTTACTCAATACAAGATCTGAGTACTTCTACTTTTACTCAATACAAGATATGAGTACTTCTACTTCTACTCAAGACAAGATCTGAGTACTTCTACTTTTACTCAAATACAAGATCTGAGTACTTCTACTTTTACTCAAGAACAAGATCTGAGTACTTCTACTTTTACTCAGAACAAGATCTGAGTACTTCTACTTTTACTCAAGAACAAGATCTGAGTACTTCTACTTTTACTCAAAAACAAGATCTGAGTACTTCTACTTTTACTCAAGAACAAGATATGAGTACTTCTACTTTTACTCAATACAAGATCTGAGTACTTCTACTTTTACTCAATACAAGATATGAGTACTTCTACTTTTACTCAAGAACAAGATCTGAGTACTTCTACTTTTACTCAAGAACAAGATCTGAGTACTTCTACTTTTACTCAGAACAAGATCTGAGTACTTCTACTTTTACTCAAGAACAAGATCTGAGTACTTTTACTCAAAAACAAGATCTGAGTACTTCTACTTTTACTCAAGAACAAGATCAGAGTACTTCTGCTTTTACTCAATACAAGATCTGAGTACTTCTACTTTTACTCAATACAAGATATGAGTACTTCTACTTTTACTCAATACAAGATATGAGTACTTCTACTTTTACTCAATACAAGATCTGAGTACTTCTACTTTTACTCAATACAAGATATGAGTACTTCTACTTTTACTCAAGAACAAGATCAGAGTACTTCTGCTTTTACTCAATACAAGATCTGAGTACTTCTACTTTTACTCAATACAAGATCTGAGTACTTCTACTTTTACTCAATACAAGATCTGAGTACTTCTACTTTTACTCAATACAAGATATGAGTACTTCTACTTCTACTCAAGAACAAGATCTGAGTACTTCTACTTTTACTCAATACAAGATATGAGTACTTCTACTTTTACTCAATACAAGATCTGAGTACTTCTACTTTTACTCAATACAAGATATGAGTACTTCTACTTTTACTCAAGAACAAGATCAGAGTACTTCTGCTTTTACTCAATACAAGATCTGAGTACTTCTACTTTTACTCAATACAAGATATGAGTACTTCTACTTTTACTCAATACAAGATCTGAGTACTTCTACTTTTACTCAATACAAGATCTGAGTACTTCTACTTTTACTCAATACAAGATCTGAGTACTTCTACTTTTACTCAATACAAGATATGAGTACTTCTACTTTTACTCAATACAAGATCTGAGTACTTCTACTTTTACTCAAGAACGAGATCTGAGTACTTCTACTTTTACTCAATACAAGATATGAGTACTTCTACTTTTACTCAATACAAGATCTGAGTACTTCTACTTCTACTCAAGAACAAGATCTGAGTACTTCTACTTTTACTCAATACAAGATCTGAGTACTTCTACTTTTACTCAATACAAGATCTGAGTACTTCTACTTTTACTCAATACAAGATCTGAGTACTTCTACTTTTACTCAATACAAGATCTGAGTACTTCTACTTTAACTCAAGACAAGATCTGAGTACTTCTACTTTTACTCAATACAAGATCTGAGTACTTCTACTTTTACTCAATACAAGATCTGAGTACTTCTACTTTTACTCAAGACAAGATCTGAGTACTTCTACTTTTACTCAAGTACAAGATCTGAGTACTTCTACTTTTACTCAATACAAGATCTGAGTACTTCTACTTTTACTCAAGAACAAGATCTGAGTACTTCTACTTTTACTCAAGACAAGATCTGAGTACTTCTACTTTTACTCAAGACAAGATCAGAGTACTTCTGCTTTTACTCAATACAAGATCTGAGTACTTCTACTTTTACTCAAGAACAAGATCTGAGTACTTCTACTTTTACTCAAGAACAAGATCTGAGTACTTCTACTTTTACTCAAGACAAGATCTGAGTACTTCTACTTTTACTCAAGTACAAGATCTGAGTACTTCTACTTTTACTCAATACAAGATCTGAGTACTTCTCTCTCCTCTGTTGATACCTGCCGTGACGTCCTGTGTTTTTATACTTCTAACACATTGACGGTTGTTCTCTGGAAACACAATAGACTGTTTCCAGAGTACAGAAAGTGCTGCTTCATTCTAACGGACTCGTGAATACTTTCACTGATTCACTTGCTGCATTATCGACTTCCTTTAAAGCTCCAGCACAGATTCAAACACTGCTTGACATTTAAATGGTTATCGGCTTGGCACGCTTCAGTGGAAGAGCCCCGGGCTCTCACCGGCCCACTCGCTTCCTTCTTTCTGCTAAGGAAGCATGACGAGGTGGGAGGTTTGGTTTTCATACTTTGAGGTTTTAAATGTTAAGATTTATACGCCTCTGTTGATGCTCAGCAAATATAAAAACATTAAAAAAGGAATATGCCAGAACCCTTGTTCTTTCGTACTTCAAGCATGCAGACACGACAACAACATGAATGTCTGCTGATGCATTTTAAAATAAACAAATCTAGCAAATTGATTGAGTTGTCAAACAGATAGTTGACTCCAAAGAAAGGCACTTTTTGATAAAGATTTTTATAAAGATGTCCAAGTGAGTTCAGGCCAGGGTGATCAAAGAAGGAGAACTTCTACTTTTATTTAACACAGAATCCACTAGATAGAAAAGGTCTATAAATATCATTCAGGCCAGTTATTTGTGTGTGTGTGTGTGTGTGTGTGTGTGTGTGTGTGTGTGTGTGTGTGTGTGTGTGTGTGTGTGTGTGTGTGTGTGTGTGTGCGTGCGTGCGTGCGTGCGTGCGTGCGTGCGTGCGTGCGTGCGTGCGTGTGTGCTCTGGCGAGTAATCCTTTCGGTGGAAAGTGAAGGCTCACAGCTGGAAACGGAAAAAGGCATAAAGCTTTTAAGTAAATGCAAACGGACACCAGGAGAAAGTATGTTGTAGAAAAAGTGCTTTTTCATTTCTCTGAAAGACAGATCACTTCCTGACGTTTAAGGTCTTTTGCTAAAAAACTTTTTTCACAGGAATCAACTCATGGATTCACGAATAAATCTAATTAAAAATAAAACAATTTCACTACTTTACAGATCAACAGACATGAATGACGGTGTAACAAATATATAATAATGGCCAGAAATAATTTAAAATACAAAGAAAAATAAATAAATAAAAGGCCATATGATAAAGGGATAACATCGATGACATCGATGGCCATTGTCCGAGCGTCCTAAACATGTAAATAAATACCATCATTACAAAATACTAACATGTGCAATACTTTTATCACTATTATTTAATTATGTTCTGATAAATAACGTGCCGTTTCTACCTCGACGGGTTTAGCACTGCTAAATATAAACTGTTAATGTGGACATTAATGATGTGACCGTCTGTGTTACTGTTCGTGTACAGTTTCATGCTCACGCTGCTGTTTCATTGCATCTCCGTAGCGCTAACCTCACACATCGAGTGCTTTCACGTGATCGTTGACCCGTCATCAGATTCAGACCTCAAAGCCTTTCACGCGGAAAACCCCCGTCGACTTCCCGTCCTCCAGACCCCACACACACACACACACACACACACACACACACACACACACACACACACACACACACACACACACACACACACACACACACACACACACACACACACAGACATACAGACACACACACACACACACACACAGACACACAAACAGACAGACAGACACACACACACACACACAGACAGACAGACACACAGATACAGACACACACACACAGATACAGACACACACACACAGACACACACACAGACACACACACACACACACACACACACCACACACAGACATACAGACACACACACAACAGACAGACACACACACACACACACACACACACACACACACACACACACACACACACACACACAGACAGACAGAACAGAACAGACAGCAGTACAGACCAGGACCACACACACACACACACACACACACACACACCACACAGACAGACAGACAGGACAGACAGACAGACAGACAGACAGACAGACAGACAGACAGCGACAGACAGAAGACAGACAGACAGACAGACAGACAGACAGACATACAGACAGACAGACAGACAGACAGACAGACAGACAGACACACAGACACAGACACACAGACAGACAGACAGACACACACACAGACACACAGACAGACAGACACACACACACACACTGCATAGAAGCGGTTGCAGCAGAGTTTGAAAGGGAGCCGGAACGAGAACATGCTTGTTGGTCATGTCGTCAAAGAGTCAGACTTCGCAGGTTTGTTTGATGCATTGAGACTTTATTTGATCAGCTGTTAGGAGTCTGGCACAGAGCATGACTGTATATATAAATACATACCATTAGCTTTAGAGAAGACCCTTTGGTTCTGCGGGTGGGCTCAGAGTGGAGCTGAACAGAAGCTCAGAGCATCAGTAGATTATCTTGAACCAATCAAACCTCTAAACCCATATGTGTTTTGTGTGTGGGTTGAAGCCAAGTTGCAGGTGTCCCCATGCCGACACACCTGCATGCAGAGCTGCTCGTGCTCCAGTCGGCCGTGATGGGGTACAGATCTTGAATAAACACATTACAGTATGAAGGGGTTTGCTGATTCACTTCAATGTCATCTTTAAAAGAAGCTATTTAAAAGGGCCAGTTTTATATATAAGACTATATAAAAATACATATATAAATATTTAATATATATAAAATAATGTATTATATATTATTGCATTGGATTATTATCGGATAGGGTAATAACTTCATAATTAACTACGTCTGGAAGCAGAAGCTTAGCGTAAATAATTGCAAGTCTCTCTCTCTGGAGAATGTCACACAATGATTTAAAAAAAGAAAAAAAAGTTATATTTTGAAGAAAAAAGTCAGATTCTGAAAAAAGGCAAATTTGAGATGCATTGTGGGACATGTAGTTTATGGGCAGCGTGCTTCTGTAAATCGTCATGTAACCGAATAATAAACATATTATATTCTTTGCAAGCTCTTGTGGGGCCGCATGAAGTGAAGTCACGGGCCGGATTTGGCCCCCGAGCCTTGAGTTTGACACCCCTGCTCTATTATTTGTATTTCATTGTAATTTTCATTTCATTTCAAACCTTTATTTATACAGATAAATTCCATTGAGATCATTGATCTCTTTTTCAAGGGAGACCTGCTCAAGTAGTTCCACATGAAACATAACAACATAAACAGAACAACAAAAGGACATCATACAGCATCATTTACAAAATTATCCACATAAAAAGGTACCAATAGCTTCTGATTGAGTAGCATCCAACCGAGCTTTAAAAACATTTAGTGGCACCAGATTGTTCAGTTTCCATTTAATTTGCAGACTATTCCAAGACAGAGGAGCTGCATCTAAAGGCTGCTTCCCTAAGACAGTCCTAGCAGTTGGCACATTTAATAAAACCACAGCATGCGATCTCAGGCAGTAGCCACTTACAATTCGCCGTGAGATCAGGGAGCAGATGTAAGATGGAAGTTTCTCTAACATGGCTTTGTATGTGAACGTGTACCAGTGACTGAGCCTCCGTACAGCTAGTGAAGGCAAACCAGCCCTTGCATACAGGGCACAGTGAAGGGTTAATGCTTTATAGTTTGCGCTGTGATACGCAGCATCTAACTGGACCAGGCAACGGGCCGGTGCATTCATATAGACCAGATCCCCAGAGTCCAGCACAGGTCAAAGGTCACAGAGCCTTTTCCTGGCCTCAAGCGAGAAGCAGGACGTGTTCCTGTAGAAGAACCCTAGCTGCACCCTCAGATTTTTAAGCAGGTTATTGACATGGAGTTTAAAAGTGAGACAATCATCAAGCCAGATACCAAGGTATTTGTAACAGGCAACAACTTAAAGTTTTGCTCCTTGCGTAGTTACAATATCTAAAACAGGCTCTGGAGTCTGTTTAGCTTTAGAAAAGAGCATTACCTTGGTTTGATCAACATTTAGAAGAAGCTTTAGTTCAGAGAGCTGAGTCTGAATAGTGTTAAAAACAGCCTGTAATTTAACACCAGCCTCCTGAATGAGGGACCTGCACAGAACATCACGGTATCATCCGCTTAGAAATGTAAAGTAGCTTCATCCACATTATCACCTAAACCAGGGGGGTCAAACTCAATTCATCGCGGGCCACATCAGCATTATGGTTGCACTCAAAGGGCCGGTTGTAACTTTAAGATTATATAAATATACATATATAAATATTGAATATATATAAAATAATGTATTATATTACATGATTGCCTCTGCATTGTATTATTAAAAAAAAATTATCCAACGATTTACAGACCACTCTTTCCCCATGTAAGTCAATGGGAAAAAGTGTTTCCGGGCCTGGCAACCAAACGGTGTAAACAGTGTAGTACCACCGTTTGGCCACCACGAATATTTTCATCTGAGTCCGACGCACTTCCTGGGGGCTTGGTTGGGACCGGTTGGGACATATTGCGCTGTCGGGCGTTGACCAATCACGAAGCGTCATTTCTTGACTGGCAGCAAAAACAACCAATCACAGCAGTGCTTCTCTGGCTGGCTCTGTCCAATCACAAACAAGAAGTGTTCTCCCTAAAGGAATACCCTTTCCGTCCAATGTGAAATGCTGTGGCGTTTTCTGAAATGCTGTGGTGTCTTGCACTTCAGGACCACCGTACGTATTATATTCTTTGCAAGCTCTTGTGGGGCCACATACAATGAAGTCGCGGGCCGGATTTGGCCCCCGGTCCTTGAGTTTGACACCCCTGACCTAAACTGTTGATATATATGGAGAATAAAAGTGGTCCTGAAACAGAACCTTGAGGTACACCATTAGAAATGTTTAACCACTCAGAAGACAGTCCATCAAAGTGAACACATGGGACCTTTCAGAGAGGTAGTTCACAAACCACCCACTGCAAGGCTGGACAGGCCGATACTGAGCAGCCTCTGCTTTAAGATGAGATGATCGACGTGTCAAACGCTTTGGACAGGTCGATAAACAGAGCTGCACAACTCCGCTTATTATCTAAGATACTCTCCACATCATTCACACGTTCATCGTGGCAGTGATGGTGCTGCGCTGCTGTCTGAAGCCTGACTGATGTTTAGACAGGATGTCATTGTTACATAAAAACACCTTTACCTGTTCACTCACTAGGCGTTCAAGAACCTTCGCCAGAACTGACAGTTTAGAGATTGGCCTATAGTTATTTAAAATAGTTGCCTCCCCTCCTTTCAGCAAAGGCAAGACATACGCAGACTTCCACACTTTTGGAATTGTATTTGTGCTGAGGGAGAGGTTACAAAGAGAAGTGAGAGGTGGAGCGATAAAATCTGCAGCTATCTTTAAAAAGAAAGGCTCTACGTTGTCCGGGCCGGCCGGTTTCTTAGGATCTAACTTGGATAAAGCTTCACGAACAACATCAACAGTAAAAGGGGTAAAACTGAAAGGGTTTTCCAACACACGTTGTTCAGAGTCACGGACTGGAGCGTTCACAGAAGCAGAGTCAGTGACAGAATCAAACAGAGAACCACAGGACACAGAATGCTCATTAAAGCAATGTAGCATAGAGCCCTGTCCGATAGAGAGCCAGATGCTGTGGTGAGGCACGGAGGCAGCTCATTACGGATATCGCCGGTGGATAACGATTTAATAGCTTTCCAAAATGTTGAAAAGCCATTAAATAAGAACGATGCCTCGCCAACAGCATGCGTCATGAGCAGCATGAGTCGTATTAAAGTAGGTCCACATAACAGTCTTTTATTTGGTTCAACACACATTTCCTTTCGGTCGTCTTTTCTCTCTTTTCACTTATTTTCTGCCCCTTAAATCCACAGTTAAGGTATTCTTCACAGCAGGGCGATGCCCCTTAGCACCTCCACTGAAAGCAGAGCATGTACCTGTGTGAATAAAGGAGGTTGTGATGTGTTTCCTGCAGCATGACGGTGGCGATGAGGCAGCAGGCCCGCTGGGATCTGATGGAGCGGACGGATGTGTGTTATGTCGGTGTGGCTCTGATGGTTCTGGGCACGGTGCTCGTGGCGGGAAGCTTCCTGCGTCTGGGCTTCACGGGAACCTTCCTAGGTGGGTATCAAACACGCTGGAAGATATTAAGGGCGAAGTCTGGTGGTTTTCACATGTTAAGTGTTTGTTTGTCAACTGAATGCATTCACTAAAGTCAGCCTGAAGCATCCTTGGTGCTCTCAGTGAACACAGAGCGACAGATCAGACGCACGCTGAAGGCTCCTCGAGCAGCTCTCACGGATCCTGCTGCTTTGTTACGTGTTTGTTTTCCATGTGTTGTGTCTTGATATGTGTCTGTTGGTGTTACACATGGAGCTGGATCTGACCATTCAAGTATTATCGTATCGTAATGTATGTTGCACAGACAGTTGCATTATGGGAAGTGTATGATCCATGACCTCCATTGGGGACTTCATCTAGGCCTTTACTGCTTAGATTTTTCTTTGGTAAACTTTCATATCTTCTTAGTAAGACCCTTTTTCGAGTGACTTAAGTTCAGCAAGGCAAGGCAAGTTTATTTATATAGCACTTTTCAACGCAAGGCAATTCAAAGTGCTTTACAGAAAATGAAAGACATTAAGCATTCAAAAAGAAAAGCTAATAAAAGAAACATTAAAAGAAAAAGTACATGGATAAAAGTTACAGTGCAGTTTAAGATGTGAATAGTTCAATTAAAAGCAGCGACAAAAAGAAAAGTCTTCAGCCGTACGTTTTGTATTTTTAAACGTTTGGGATTCAGTTGTCCTCAGCAGTTAGTAGCATGCTTACGCGCTTGTCTTAAATATCCACATGGTAAATATCCACATGGTAAATATCCACGATTCGGATCAGTGTTTCAATGCCTTTGTGAGTGGGGTCTCATCCTGACTTTCATTAGGTTATCCATCTTCTCCCGCTTCTCCGTGGGCGGGCCGCGGGGTATTCGGTCATCATTAAGTTAGTTAAATAATAATATGTATTTCTAAAATATAAAATCCTCTTGTTGTGGTTATAGAACCGGCCTTAAGACCCTCTTCTTTCGGCAGGCCTTCGAATACACTTTGAGCACGGTACACCTGGAGTCCTGCCATTTTTATCGCTATCTCCGACTTTTATTTTTGTACTCTATTTTATATTTTATTTTTTGATTTCTTATTATTACAATTATTTGTTTAATCTCTCAAAGTGTATCAGTATCCCTTGTTGTGAAGCACTTCGAGATTTGTCTTGGCAGATGAGAAGCGCTATATAAATTAAATATATATTATTATAGTCAATTGTATTATGACCAGTATTTGTTTTGTGTGTTATTATAGGAGCTACATAATATATTGTTAAATTCTTATCTTGAGACCTGAATATTTAGATATGTTTTTATATGCTTTGAAACTTATTTTCATACATTTTGACGTTTTCTTTCCGCAAAGTTTATTTTTATTTGTAGGACTGCGCCCAAAGACTATGATTTCTGCCCTACTTATACTTCTATCATTCGATGTTCTGGATCACGGCTCATGTGCGACGCATCCGTGAGAACAGCATGCAGACACTCGCTGTAAGAAACGTGACTGCACACACCTTCGTATTCATGTGAACACACACTTGCCTGCCCTCGCGATCAGCACATGCAAAACGTTGCCTCTGCCTCGAGGACAGCCATGTTTGTTTTCATTGGTTGCGCCATTGTGTGCTTCCAGGCATCCAATCAAATGGGCACGAGTCTCATCGTGTGACCATGTGACCATGTGACCATGTGACCATGTGACCACATCAGGTTTCTAGGTCAGTCCGTTTTGAGTGTTTTTGAGTCACCACCAACATCCAGACCGTCTCAGATCATCACCTGCTTCCCTCTGTGCCCACTACTCCTCACCTGTGTGTGTGTGTGTGTGTGTGTGTGTGTGTGTGTGTGTGTGTGTGTGTGTGTGTGTGTGTGTGTGTGTGTGTGTGTGTGTGTGTGTGTGTGTGTGTGTGTGTGTGTGTGTGTGTGTGTGTGTGTGTGTGTGTGTGTGTGTGTGTGTGTGTGTGTGTGTGTGTGTGTGTGTGTGTGTGTGTGTGGACTAGCATTACTATACTTGTGGGGACCTAAATCACGTCACAGTCACGTGTGGGGACTCGCCTCCCTTATGGGGACACATTGGAGGTCCCCATAAGGGGAGTCATTAATTTTAGGGTGAAGACTTGGTTAGGGCAGAGGTTGCGCTAGACTTTTTCACTGCCCGTCATTTTGACGGACAGGATCGTAACATTTCCTTCAAAATTCAGTATTACCCGTCGGCCTTTACACTCTGGGGGGGGGGGGGGGAGAGAGAGAGAGAGAGAGAGAGAGAGAGGGAGAGAGAGAGGGAGAGAGAGAGAGTCAACTGTCAACCGATGGGGGGGGGGGGGGGGGGGGAGAGCACGGTCGTGAATGCATGCCCTGCACCTCGCGGGAGTGCGCACAGCGTAAAGCCAAAACTCACAGACATTTCAATGACCTGTGCGGCACAGTTGGGTTTGGAAACGGTATGATGTGTGTGTGTGTGTGTGTGTGTGTGTGTGTGTGTGTGTGTGTGTGTGTGTGTGTGTGTGTGTGTGTGTGTGTGTGTGTGTGTGTGTGTGTGTGTGTGTGTGTGTGTGTGCGTGTGTGTGTGTGTGTGTGTGTGTGTGTGCGTGTGTGTGTGTTCACTTTGCATGCAGATCAAGCAGAGGAATCACAAGAGACTCCGATGGGATTTGTTTATTCTCAGGCCGTTTAGTGCAGGACTCTTTGAATCCACTTCTCACAGTCTTTCTTCAAGGACCACAGCGTGAGTGACGAGACGCAGCCGATAAGAATCACTATCACCGTCAAAACATGTGAGCTCTGACGGCAGGAAACAGATAACAAGAGTGTTGAAAAACTGATGCCCATTTCCAGAGGGTGAATTGTACACACTGACGGTTTCATGGATAAGAATGCAGTCTCTCTTCAGTATTCATAAAGCTGAATGCCAGAGAGGGGAAGTAGTGGAGTACAAATACTTTGTTACTGTACTTAAGTACATTTTTCTGGTATCAGTACTTTACTCCACTACTTATTTTTCTGACCACTTTTTACTTTGACTTCTTTTTTTCTACTTCTCACATGTTGAACTCAAATACCTGTACTTTCTACTTCTTACATGTTGAACTCAAATACCTGTACTTTCTACTTCTCACATGTTGAACTCAAATACCTGTACTTTCTACTTCTCACATGTTGAACCAAATACCTGTACTTTCTACTTCTCACATGTTGAACACAAATACCTGTACTTTCTACTTCTCACATGTTGAACTCCAAATACCTGTACTTTCTACTTCTTACATGTTGAACTCAAATACCTGTACTTTCTACTTCTCACATGTTGAACTCAAATACCTGTACTTTCTACTTCTCACATGTTGAACACAAATACCTGTACTTTCTACTTCTCACATGTTGAACTCAAATACCTGTACTTTCTACTTCTCACATGTTGAACACAAATACCTGTACTTTCTACTTCTCACATGTTGAACTCAAATATCTGTACTTTCTACTTCTTACATGTTAAACTCAAATACCTGTACTTTCTACTTCTCACATGTTGAACTCAAATACCTGAACTTTCTACTTCTCACATGTTGAACTCAAATACCTGTACTTTCTACTTCTCTCATGTTGAACACAAATACCTGTACTTTCTACTTCTTACATGTTGAACACAAATACCTGTACTTTCTACTTCTTACATGTTGAACTCAAATACCTGTACTTTCTACTTCTCTCATGTTGAACTCAAATACCTGTACTTTCTACTTCTTACATGTTGAACTCAAATACCTGTACTTTCTACTTCTTACATGTTGAACTCAAATACCTGTACTTTCTACTTCTCACATGTTGAACCCAAATACCTGAACTTTCTACTTCTTACATGTTGAACACAAATACCTGTACTTTCTACTTCTTACATGTTGAACTCAAATACCTGTACTTTCTACTTCTTACATGTTGAACACAAATACCTGTACTTTCTACTTCTTACATGTTGAACTCAAATACTTGTACTTTCTACTTCTTACATGTTGAACTCAAATACCTGTACTTTCTACTTCTCTCATGTTGAACTCAAATACCTGTACTTTCTACTTCTCTCATGTTGAACTCAAATACCTGTACTTTCTACTTCTCACATGTTGAACACAAATACCTGTACTTTCTACTTCTTACATGTTGAACTCAAATACCTGTACTTTCTACTTCTTACATGTTGAACTCAAATACTTGTACTTTCTACTTCTTACATGTTGAACTCAAATACCTGTACTTTCTACTTCTCTCATGTTGAACTCAAATACCTGTACTTTCTACTTCTCACATGTTGAACTCAAATACCTGTACTTTCTACTTCTTACATGTTGAACTCAAATACCTGTACTTTCTACTTCTCACATGTTGAACACAAATACCTGTACTTTCTACTTCTTACATGTTGAACTCAAATACCTGTACTTTCTACTTCTCACATGTTGAACAATGACATTATCTATTAATATAAAGGGAGGTCAGGTACTCTTTAAAGCAGCTGCTAGCTATGGGTACTTTTTACTGAAGTACATTTCAAAGCCTCTTTACTTTGACTTGAGTAAAGAAGTTTAGTCAGTACTTCTACTTTCACCAGAGTATTTTTAAACACGAGTATCTGTACTTCTACTTGAGTAAAGGATGTGTGTTTTGCCATCTCTGCTGAATACCATGTAGCTGCTACATGTAGCATTGGCATGCTCCCCAAGCTAAATCCCTTGACATAAGCTATTGAATAGAAGCATGTATTGTCATTATACAAGTACAACGAGAATAGTAAAGCTACTCCGTTTAAGGTGCCATCAAAACATTCAGAAAAAGACACTCAGCTTTCATACATACAAATAATAACAAAATAAAGTGCGGGAAAATAGCATGTATAGCATTGAATTAGCTGCCCCATGTGGATATGGGTGTTTAAGGGCGTGAGGAGGATTGTTACGCCTCACCATAATCTGTCTGCACAACAAAAACACACACACACACACACACACACACACACACACACACACACACACACACACACTGTAGAAGGATAAAGCCTGAGGGTGTGTGTTGTAACTTGACGTGTCTCTTTCACTCTCTAAAGAGCTTCTGGAGTCAGGGTGACCTGATGATCCAAAGCGATGGCACAGAGTTAGAAACAACACACATCTAAACAAAACGACACACACAGCTTACTGGGGGTCCCCTCCTTATCGCACACACACAGCTTACTGGGGGTCCCCTCCTTATCGCACACACACAGCTTACTGGGGGTCCCCTCCTTATCGCACACACACAGCTTACTGGGGGTCCCCTCCTTATCGCACACACACAGCTTACTGGGGGTCCCCTCCTTATCGCACACACACAGCTTACTGGGGGTCCCCTCCTTATCGCACACACACTTCCCTCACCTCTTCCAACACTCTCTACTCCGCAGCAAATACATGCTGCCGATTCTAAAACCACAATGCAACAGCAGTGAGAACACGCAGAAGTTAGGCTCTGCTTTCAACTCAGACTTGTGCTGCAGGTCGACGCTCAGAGATGAGGTCAGGCTTTGTATCCAAACCAAACGCTCGCTGTATAATCTGTCCCCCTGCAGTGAGGACATGAGGGACATTGTTATACTAATTGGCATTAACAGCTTTCCTCTGACAGCAAGCAGGACCAGCAGCGCCTCATGTCACGTTCACTTACTCAAGTAAAGTTTCCAGTGTGTGTGTGTGTGTGTGTGTGTGTGTGTGTGTGTGTGTGTGTGTGTGTGTGTGTGTGTGTGTGTGTGTGTGTGTGTGTGTGTGTGTGTGTGTGTGTGTGTGTGTGTGTGTGTGTGTGTGTGTGTGTGTTCCAGGTGATTATTTTGGTATCCTGATGGAGGAGAAGGTGACATGCTTCCCCTTCAACGTCTCCGAGAACCCGATGTACTGGGGCAGCACCGCCAACTACCTGGGACTGGCTCTCATGTAAGTGTGTGTGTGTGTGTGTGTGTGTGTGTGTGTGTGTGTGTGTGTGTGTGTGTGTGTGTGTGTGTGTGTGTGTGTGTGTGTGTGTGTGTGTGTGTGTGTGGTGTGTGTGTGTGTGTGTGTGTGTGTGTGTGTGTGTGTGTGTGTGTGTGTGTGTGTGTGTGTGTGTGTGTCTGTCGGGCGTCAAACACGTGTTTACCAAAGTGCGATCCTGCAGATGAAAAAATTATGTTTTATCCAATTCCTCTTTTTAAAAAGGTAAAAACGTCTGCGTCCGTGCCTCGTCTCCACGACAACTGTGACAACATTACATGAGTCATTGCTAGGCAACCAGTGGTGTAGTGGGCGTTGGACGCGGGGGCACGCCGTCCGTACCCCCACTTATTTGAAGCATGATTTTTTTTTTACAGTCTAATAAATATAAAATCGCCCTTTATTATGATATTGTTTAAACGGCATCATGTTGAGTGACAGGCGACACAGGGGTACCCCCCCCCCCCCCCGTTGACAGTTCACGAGCGCGTCCATAGTGTCTCCCCCCGCCCCGTCCACCCAGTCAAAACATCTCCACGACACCACATTAAAAAAAACCTAAAAAAGTCATACACGTGTGTCATCACTCCCCCCCCCCCTTTTACCTGTAACGTGTTGTCCACTGCTGATCTCAAATATATACAAAGTCCCATGATCCTCCTTAGCAACGGTCTGTTATCCTTAGCAACGGTCTGTTAGCGTCAATTAGCAGACCTATGGAGTGTCCGAATTTACCAATCAGAATTAAGTATATTTCAACTAAGCCGTGTTAGAAATTGGAATCATTCGTGTCACATAGGACACAAAAAGTCGTCTCAAGGCGGCAAATTGATGCTGATTTTCTTCTTGTATCGTGTTATTAATACATGCTGGAGATGTGAGATGTACAAAAACATCCATCATGCTTCACTGTATGAGAGTCCTCCAGTCCTCCTTTGTCATATTCTCAGTCACAAACAAAGACGGGAGGTGAAAAATAACTCCCCGCTGTGCCACACACACACACACACACACACACACACACACACACACACACACACACACACACACACACACACACACACACACTAACTGGTCTCTCCGAGTCCTAGACAAAGCATCAGCAGGCACACATTAGCACTCAGACGTTTACTTGAGTCGGAGCTGGAGCTGGAATAGCTGCTGATTGTCACTATTATTATGTTCACATTATCTTCAAGGACCGACCTGGAGGACGAGTCTTCAA
>NW_027262163.1:32500-40477 GCF_902827115.2 Pseudochaenichthys georgianus | reverse complement strand
GTGTAATAAGGGTTTAATAAAAGTGTAATAAGGGTTTAATAAAAGTGTAATAAGGGTTTAATAAAAGTGTAATAAGGGTTTTATAACAGTGTAATAAGGGTTTAATAAAAGTGTAATAAGGGTTTTATAAAAGTTTAATAAGGGTTTTATAACAGTGTAATAAGGGTTTTATAACAGTGTAAGAGTTTTTAAAAGTGTAATAAGAGTTTAATAAAAGTGTAATAAGGGTTTTATAACAGTGTAAGAGGTTTTAAAAGTGTAATAAGGGTTTTATAAAAGTGTAATAAGGGTTTTATAACAGTGTAATAAGGGTTTTAATAAAAGTTTAATAAGGGTTTTATAAAAGTATAATAAGGGTTTTATAAAAGTGTAATAAGGGTTTTATAACAGTGTAATTAGGGTTTAATAAAAGTGTAATTAGGGTTTTATAACAGTTTAATTAGGGTTAATAAAAGTGTAATTAGGGTTAATACAGTGTAATAAGGGTTTAATAAAAGTGTAATAGGGTTTAATAACAGTTTAATTAGGGTTTAATAAAAGTGTAATAAGGGTTTAATAAAAGTGTAATAAGGGTTTAATAACAGTGTAATAAGGGTTTTATAAAAGTGTAATAAGGGTTTTATAAAAGTGTAATAAGGGTTTTATAACAGTGTAATAAGGGTTTTATAAAAGTGTAATAAGGGTTTAATAACAGTGTAATAAGGGTTTAATAACAGTGTAATAAGGGTTTAATAAAAGTGTAATAAGGGTTTTATAAAAGTGTAATAAGGGTTTAATAAAAGTGTAATAAGGGTTTAATAAAAGTGTAATTAGGGTTTTATAACAGTGTAATAAGGGTTTAATAAAAGTGTAATAAGGGTTTTATAACAGTGTAATAAGGGTTTAATAAAAGTTTAATAAGGGTTTTATAAAAGTGTAATAAGGGTTTAATAACAGTGTAATAAGGGTTTAATAAAAGTGTAATAAGGGTTTTATAAAAGTATAATAAGGGTTTTATAAAAGTGTAATAAGGGTTTTATAACAGTGTAATTAGGGTTTAATAAAAGTGTAATTAGGGTTTTATAACAGTTTAATTAGGGTTTAATAAAAGTGTAATTAGGGTTTAATAACAGTGTAATAAGGGTTTAATAAAAGTGTAATTAGGGTTTAATAACAGTTTAATTAGGGTTTAATAAAAGTGTAATAAGGGTTTAATAAAAGTGTAATAAGGGTTTAATAACAGTGTAATAAGGGTTTTATAAAAGTGTAATAAGGGTTTTATAAAAGTGTAATAAGGGTTTTATAACAGTGTAATAAGGGTTTAATAACAGTGTAATAAGGGTTTTATAAAAGTGTAATAAGGGTTTTATAACAGTGTAAGAGTTTTTAAAAGTGTAATAAGAGTTTAATAAAAGTGTAATAAGGGTTTTATAACAGTGTAAGAGTTTTTAAAAGTGTAATAAGGGTTTTATAAAAGTGTAATAAGGGTTTAATAACAGTGTAATAAGGGTTTAATAAAAGTTTAATAAGGGTTTTATAAAAGTATAATAAGGGTTTTATAAAAGTGTAATAAGGGTTTTATAACAGTGTAATTAGGGTTTAATAAAAGTGTAATTAGGGTTTTATAACAGTTTAATTAGGGTTTAATAAAAGTGTAATTAGGGTTTAATAACAGTGTAATAAGGGTTTAATAAAAGTGTAATTAGGGTTTAATAACAGTTTAATTAGGGTTTAATAAAAGTGTAATAAGGGTTTAATAAAAGTGTAATAAGGGTTTAATAACAGTGTAATAAGGGTTTTATAAAAGTGTAATAAGGGTTTTATAAAAGTGTAATAAGGGTTTAACAACAGTGTAATAAGGGTTTTATAAAAGTGTAATAAGGGTTTAATAACAGTGTAATAAGGGTTTAATAACAGTGTAATAAGGGTTTAATAAAAGTGTAATAAGGGTTTTATAACAGTGTAATAAGGGTTTAATAAAAGTGTAATAAGGGTTTTATAACAGTGTAATAAGGGTTTAATAAAAGTTTAATAAGGGTTTTATAAAAGTGTAATAAGGGTTTAATAAAAGTGTAATAAGGGTTTTATAACAGTGTAATAAGGGTTTAATAAAAGTTTAATAAGGGTTTTATAAAAGTATAATAAGGGTTTTATAAAAGTGTAATAAGGGTTTTATAACAGTGTAATTAGGGTTTAATAAAAGTGTAATTAGGGTTTTATAACAGTTTAATTAGGGTTTAATAAAAGTGTAATTAGGGTTTAATAACAGTGTAATAAGGGTTTAATAAAAGTGTAATTAGGGTTTAATAACAGTTTAATTAGGGTTTAATAAAAGTGTAATAAGGGTTTAATAAAAGTGTAATAAGGGTTTAATAACAGTGTAATAAGGGTTTTATAAAAGTGTAATAAGGGTTTTATAAAAGTGTAATAAGGGTTTTATAACAGTGTAATAAGGGTTTAATAACAGTGTAATAAGGGTTTTATAAAAGTGTAATAAGGGTTTTATAACAGTGTAATTAGGGTTTAATTAAGCAATCATACACGAGAGGCCGTTCTTGAACGTCATAATGACGTTCAAGAACGGCCTCAAGTGTATGATTGCGATTCTATTACACAAACTATCATTGTAATCAACAATATCGTAAAATAATTTCATAATGTGGGCTCATTTGCTCCCAAACCTACACTTTCTGCTTGAGTTAATCTCCGTCAGAAAGTAGTTCCTATAAAGTAGTTCCCTTGGTAACGCTAGCCGATCAATCGAACACTCCTGCTTCCCCGCTTACAGTTATTGATATAATTATAGTAAATAATATATTATTAACCAATTTATTGAAAACAATTTATTTACAACAATTCTTGAATTAGGCTATTTATTTATTTGTTTACATATTTAACATTTTGGCTTCAGAATGAAGGTGGATGTTCATGCTGCCATTAAAAGTGCAATTCTTGAAACAGCTCTCCATGAACTCCATGCCAGACTGTGTGCAGGTGGTGCCGTGGTGTTCACGGGTAGGTTATCGGAAGAGCTTTCCTCCAGTGGCCGTTTCATGGCGAGTCCCGGACCGGCAAAAAGCGCGTTGCTCCACATATTTCTGTTGTCCAGAGATGGAGCCCAGTAGCTGCGAAGCGATGACTCATTTTTATGCCCGCTAACGGACATGATGTCTCTGGCCTCCAACCCTGCCTCCGCCAGCCGCTGTCTGAGGTGCTTCTGACGCAATGGTTGGTGTAACGCGTCGCAGTGCCAGCCTCTTCACTAATGCGGGTCATCATGGACCCCAGGCTGTTCACCCCCAAGGGCTCCATGCTATACCACACCGCATCCCCAGGCTTCACCGACTTCCTTGGATGGTGGTAGTAGAAAGCCTTTGCTGATTCGGGCATTTGCTTTCTTGTTCCAGTTCGAAAAGCAAACTGCAGGCAGTTTGCTTTTCGGCCCAACGGTATACCGTTTTTCTCAGACGCGGAGGGATACTGACTTGTTGTGAAAAGGCACGTTCTATTTGACCGTTGTTTGATCGTGGAATCAAACACGCCTATTGACCAATCAGAGAGCTTGCTCACACCTATGTGTTATAGAATTAGGGTTTAATAACCATGTAATAAGGGTTTGATAACAGTGTAATAACCATGTAATTAGGGTTTGATAGTGTAGTTACATGGGTGTAATAAAGGAGTATTTTTTAAATGAAATGTAGTTGTGTGTGTGTGTGTCACCTTCTGTCCGTTGGCTCCTTGCCGCCCCACGGACCCCTGGCCTCCAGCGGTCCCCGGGCCTCCCTGCAGGAAGACAGGAGAGAACGTTGGGAATCGTTTTAATCACAAAACACGAGGAGAGAGAATGTCATATCCAGAGCGCCCTCATATTTGATCCTGAAATATAAATGAAGGGTTCAAATTTGTTTACATAAAAAGAAAATGTGCACAAGCCCTTATCCTCTTCCGTAGAAACATATTCCCAGTCGGCCGCTACACTACAGCCGTTACACAATATGCCGTTAATCTGCCAGTCATTTGGAAGGAGTGAGTTATTTCTGTGGCTGCATACCTCGACCTCATGAGTAAAGGTCGTTGTAAGGGCGGGTCAGATCTATAAAACATGGGGATATTTCCGTCCACTTCCCAAATCTGTTCAGAGTTATTGTCTGTAAATAGCTGAGAGGAAGCATGTCTGCGACCTGGAGCCAGAGGCAGATGAGCTCCAGCTGCGAGGCGGGTCCGATTCAGGATTTACAACTCGCAGCCTCATTAAAGCGTCAAATCTGAAACCCACAGAATGAACCGACACTTCCTCGCGCTGCAGTTCATCTGTCGAGCATTAAGGACCAATCAATGCCCCCGAGGGACGAAGAGGAGGAGTTCTACCGCGGCTGTGTCTTTGGGCTGGAAACGTGTTTGGATCGGTGCTAATCTGCTGCTGTTAGTCCGGCTCAGAGGAAGCAGAACACTTTGTGGTCTGCTTCCAGATCTCAGAGTCCTGCTGGGAAATGCAGAGTACCCCAACGTGTGAGGATAGAAATGCAGAGTACCCCAAAGTGTGAGGATAGAAATGCAGAGTACCCCAAAGTGTGAGGATAGAAATGCAGAGTACCCCAACGTGTGAGGATAGAAATGCAGAGTACCCCAAAGTGTGAGGATAGAAATGCAGAGTACCCCAAAGTGTGAGGATAGAAATGTAGAGTACCCCAAAGTGTGAGGATAGAAATGTAGAGTACCCCAAAGTGTGAGGATAGAAATGCAGAGTACCCCAAAGTGTGAGGACAGAAATGCAGAGTACCACAAAGTGTGAGGACAGAAATGCAGAGTACCCCAACGTGTGAGGACAGAAATGTAGAGTACCCCAACGTGTGAGGACAGAATGTACAGTAGGGTCTCCAGCTCATAGAAACTGCCGGATGCTAACCTGCAGATGTTGTTGTAGCATTATTACGGATTGTAGTGGACTTGACTTAAACAAGTGGCTGATTTGGAAAGTTCTGGAGGTTAGTGAGGATGCTTAATCCATTTCTGACATGTTCTGGTTCGACGATGTCAGTTTGAACCAGAAAGAGGACGTGTCTGTTCTCTGTGGACTGATGATGCTTAATTTTGGGTCGATTTGGAAGATTCACGGGACTCTGGATGATCTGGATCGGACAGATTGCTTATTTATTTGAAAAACAAGTGTCCACAGTAATAAGTTCATCGTGTGCTCTCTGTGTCCAATGGTCCATCTCTGCTCACGGTAGTCAGAATCAGTCCAGAGGGAGAGAACCACTCTCTGGTTGAAACTGCTATTTATGATCCAGAACACGGCAGAAAAAGATTCAGCATCCTCAAGAACCCCCAAACCCGTCCGAATATGTCCCATTAGGATATCATGCGTTTCATTTGAGTGAAGGCTGCCATGGTAACCGTGCACATCGCTCAACACATGGAGGCTAGCATCCGGCTGCACGGTCCCAGCAGCGTGTTGATGTTCTCGCTTCAGTCCAGCCCTTGATTGATCTCCACCTGCTCCGTGTCCTGACCCTGCTTCGTGTCCTGCTTCGTGTCCTGCTTCGTGTCCTGACCCTGCTTCGTGTCCTGCTTCGTGTCCTGCTCCGTGTCCTGACCCTGCTCCGCGTCCTGACCCTGCTTCGTGTCCTGCTTCGTGTCCTGCTCCATGTCCTGACGCTGCTCCGTGTCCTGCTCCATGTCCTGACGCTGCTTCGTGTCCTGCTCCGTGTCCTGACCCTGCTCCATGTCCTGACCCTGCTCCGTGTCCTGACCCTGCTCCGTGTCCTGACCCTGCTTCGTGTCCTGCTCCGTGTCCTGACCCTGCTCCGTGTCCTGACCCTGCTTCGTGTCCTGCTTCGTGTCCTGCTCCGTGTCCTGACCCTGCTCCGTGTCCTGACCCTGCTCCGTGTCCTGACCCTGCTCCGTGTCCTGACCCTGCTTCGTGTCCTGCTTCGTGTCCTGCTCCGTGTCCTGACCCTGCTCCGTGTCCTGACCCTGCTCCGTGTCCTGACCCTGCTCCGTGTCCTGACCCTGCTTCGTGTCCTGCTTCGTGTCCTGCTCCGTGTCCTGACCCTGCTCCGTGTCCTGACCCTGCTCCGTGTCCTGACCCTGCTCCGTGTCCTGACCCTGCTTCGTGTCCTGCTTCGTGTCCTGCTCCGTGTCCTGACCCTGCTCCGCGTCCTGACCCTGCTTCGCGTCCTGCTTCGCGTCCTGCTTCGTGTCCTGCTTCGTGTCCTGCTTCGTGTCCTGACCCTGCTCCGCGTCCTGACCCTGCTTCGCGTCCTGCTTCGTGTCCTGCTTCGTGTCCTGACCCTGCTCCGCGTCCTGACCCTGCTTCGCGTCCTGCTTCGTGTCCTGCTCCGTGTCCTGACCCTGCTCCGCGTCCTGACCCTGCTTCGCGTCCTGCTTCGCGTCCTGCTTCGCGTCCTGACCCTGCTCCGTGTTCTGCTTCGTGTCCTGCTTCGCGTCCTGACCCTGCTCCGTGTCCTGACCCTGCTCCGTGTTCTGCTTCGTGTCCTGCTCCGTGTCCTGACCCTGCTTCGCGTCCTGCTTCGCGTCCTGCTTCGCGTCCTGCTTCGCGTCCTGCTTCGCGTCCTGCTTCGCGTCCTGCTTCGTGTCCTGACCCTGCTCCGTGTTCTGCTTCGTGTCCTGCTTCGCGTCCTGACCCTGCTCCGTGTTCTGCTTCGCGTCCTGCTCCGTGTCCTGAACCTGCTTCGTGTCCTGACCCTCGTGCGTTTTGGTTGCCTTAGCGACTGATCTCCCGTGTACCGAACCTCTGCTATGAAGAACCTTTTGCAACCCAAGCCTCTGTCCCCGCGTCGTGCGCTGGAGTCCTCTACTGGTGTTCATTGAGTCCTTACTCCGGCAGGTGAGCATAGACGCTGCTGGAGACTCTACTTCACATTTCTATCTTTGGGTCACTCCACATGTCGGGGCTCTAAGCTGGAAACTACACTCCATAACAAACGCTAAACTCAACCTGCATGTGCACTCACGTGAAGTCCATGCGGGCCAGCGAGTCCTTTCGGTCCAGGTTGACCTCTGACCCCTCTGAGACCCTGCAGACAAAACATGGATTCATTTAACAATATGAAAACATGTTGTTTTTCATTTGCATTAAAGCCACATGCAGGAAACACCAGAAGGAGCAGGTGCGTGAGCGGGACTGAAACAAATCCAAAACAGAGCAGATATTTAAATATTAAATAAATAACATGAAGGTTATTCAGGATGAGTCTCGAGCTCTGTCTGTCAATTCTTCCAAACATGCTTATTTTCACTTCTGTGATGATAGCTCCGTGTTAAAAAGACACACAAATGAAACGTATAGATCATAGATATGTAGAACACGAGGCTCTGCAAGGGGAGATCAATGTACCCCCCCCCCCCCTATATACTCGCTCACCTGTGGCCCTGAAGCACCGGCGACGCCTTGGAGTCCCAGAACTCCAGGCTGTCCAGGTGTACCCTGCAGGAGGACACACACACACACACACACACACACACACACACACACACACACACACACACACACACACACACACACACACACACACACACACACACACACACACACACACACACACACACACACACACACACACACACACACACACACACACACACACACACACACACACACACACACACACACACACACACACACACACACACACACACTAGGGTTGGGTATCATTTTGATTTTGTTAACGACTCTGGTTCTCTGAGAGGTTAAAATACGACAAAAACGTCCTAAAGTAGGTATTTATGAAAACCTTTGGTCACATCTGTTCATATTTACAAATTATATCATACATTGCATTTTGTTTGTATGTGAGAGTGTGTGTGTGTGTGTGTGTGAGTTCTTCTCACCTTCTCACCCAGCGGCCCTCTTCTCCCGTCTGGACCCTGAACAGCAGCAAACACAACATGTGAAGAGTGATGCAGAGCAACGTCTCTAACCTCACATGGTCATTGGATACTCTCTCACGTCTCAGCGACCAATGAGATACT
>NW_027262163.1:17500-27500 GCF_902827115.2 Pseudochaenichthys georgianus | reverse complement strand
TACAATTATTATATAATGAAATGGTTTACTGAGTTTCCTCCGCGTCCAAGCTGTCCCCGAGCTCCGTCTCTCCCCGCGAGTCCCTGCAGACAGAACAGAAACACACTGAGAATCCACCACACACACACACGCCCTATTCTGCTTCTTGTGTTGTTCCCTCTCCTGAGGTTGTAGTGCATGTAAATGGTCTGCAGAGGCTAAAATCCCGTGTTCCCTCCCTAAAACGCCTCAAATGGACTCCTTCGTTTACTTCCGGAACACAGTGACATCACTATGTTACACTTGCGCTCCTATTGGCTATCGATCCAACTCCTTTTTGGTGATAGGCTAAGGGGCGGGACATCTCTAAAGGGCCCCTTTAAAGCTTTACACTGTTCGGTCGAGCCTTTCTTTGTAATGCAGCCTGCCCTGAGACCCTTTAACCTGACCATTGCACATTTTAGCTGCAACCATTATTTTATCGCTTTTATGAATTGTTTAGTTTTTGTTCATGCTTTTAACGATGTGTTAAATGTGAAGCACTTTGAATGCCTCTGTGTCTCAACATGTGCTATAAAATAAAGTAACCGTGAACCTTGGACCTTATGAAGCACAGATATCTCTGGAAGTGATGGTCAAACTAGGGAAGGGAGCGATTCATCGAATAATCAAAATGATTCAGGTATGAGAATATGAGTTGTGGGAGGGGTGCCTAAGTTGATTACATATGATCAAATGGAGTAATTGCAGCTCTGCCCTCACAGCGGGCAGAGCTGCAGGTGCTGATCTCTCTCTCGCGTCCGGTTATACTTATATTTCACTTTTTTTAAACTATTTTTATTTTTGTATTTACTTTTTAATATTTACTTGCTAATTATTTTGTTGCACTGTTGGAGAAGCCTGTGACCTAAGATTTCCATCGACATAACTACTAGCTATGTTCGTATGACAAATAAAGAACCTTGAACCTTGAACTCGCGTTTATGTCCAAATCCATCAGATCTAGTTCTAGCCAATGATATGGCTGCTGCCCCTCCCTACACGCAGACCACGCAGACTCAAACCTCCTCTTATGCCCAAATCCATCAGATCTAGTTCTAGCTAATGATATGGCTGCTGCCCCTCCCTGCACGCAGACCACGCAGACTCAAACCTCCTCTTATGCCCAAATCCATCAGATCTAGTTCTAGCTAACGATATGGCTGCTGCCCCTCCCTGCACGCAGACCACGCAGACTCAAACCTCCTCTTATGCCCAAATCCATCAGATCTAGTTCTAGCTAACGATATGGCTGCTGCCCCTCCCTGCACGCAGACCACGCAGACTCAAACCTCCTCTTAGGCCCACATTCCAGCTGAGAGGGTCTTCTCTACAGCTGGCCTGAATGTGAATCGCCTCCACACCCGCCTCTCCCCTGCATTCTGTGCATAGGCCCTGTTATAGGTTGTTGATCTCTGTTGTCATGGGTTACGTTACCCTAACCTGTCATGTTGTTCATGTTTGATCCCTCTTTCATTTAAAAACCAAGTTATGTTTTAAGCATGAAAGCTGTAGGCCTATAGCTGTCAACTGTTCACACTGTGATCACCAGTTCAAGACATTTGACAAATTCGACTTGGTTTCTAAACTTATTTGAACATGGATTTATTTATTTAAAAAAAAAAAAAAAAAAATTAAACTTTTTTATAGGATATTTACATTTCGGTTAACCGTTTTTTTGGGGGTCGAATATTCGAATATACATTTGCTTTCAAATTCCCATCCCTAGGTCAAACTGAGTGTAACTTTTATGACCCTGTGGTGTGAATAGTGAAGATCACGTGATGTGTGTGTGCTTCAGCTCGTACCTGCTCTCCGTCCACTCCGTCCAGACCGTTCTCTCCGTCCTCGCCCTGTTCGGCAGAAACATCAATCATTTCCCCTGATAACGTTTGTGTCTCAGCATACTTTATCCACTTCACTGCAGTTACTCACCCTGTTCCCCCGCAGGCCTCGGTATCCCTGTAGACACACACACACACACACACACACACACACACACACACACACACACACACACACACACACACACACACACACACACACACACACACACACACACACACACACACACACACACACACACACACACACACACACACACACACACACACACACACACACACACACACACACACACACACACACACACACACACACACACACACACACACACACACACACACACAAATCAGCAGCTGCTTCCATCAGACTTCATTATATATTATCAATATATCAATCAATCGTTGTACCTTCTGTCCTCTGAGTCCCGAGCAACCCTGCACACCCTGAGGTCCACTGGATCCAGGACCCCCTCGATCCCCCTTAAACACACACACACACACACACACACACACACACACACACACACACACACACACACACACACACACACAACACACACACACACACACACACACACACACACACACACACACACACACACACACACACACACACACACACACACACACACACACACACACACACACACACACACACAGAACGTTAGCTTTTAACAGACGTTTGAGGCACACTTCTCTTCCAGTATGACTGATGCATGAATGGTGTTTAAACTAAAAGAAGAAGCGCTCACAGGGACGCCCTCCTCTCCGGGGTATCCAAGGAACCCCCTCAGTCCGGGCACACCCTGTTAATGAAAGAGAAGAAGTCAAAGTCAACTTTATTGTCAATCTTCTGTGTGCGTGGTGCAGACAGGGCGATCAAAATGCTGTTTCTTACCATCTCGAGGAATAAAAAATAACAATATATTAAAAAGATATATTAGATGTAAGTGTCTTAAATACGTCCACAGCTGTTAATACTCCTGTCTGTGGTTATAAACTGCATCTACTGTAAATATAACTTGTTTTTAATGAAGAAACTCATTAAAAAGCCATAAAAAAGTCGCACAAATCCTTAAAAATGTCAAAAGATTTCTTAAAAAACTGGGGAAAATAGGCAGACAAAGTCATCGAGTAGTATTTTTTTTTTTTTTTTTATAAAATATTTTTATTATTTTATTTAATGTTACAAAACAAAAATGACCATGTTCACGTCTTAAAGTCATCCTGAGGACTTAGTTTTGGTTTAAAATTACACAACATCATGTATGTGTTGCTTCTGTTGGGCTTGTTTTCAGACCTGGTTGCTTATTCCTCTCAAAGCAACAGAGTGGGCGCAGTGTCTCATAGTAGCAGCAAGCTAACGAGAGGCTACGTCCAGCTGGTGACTCGGGAGTCGGGACGGAGAAAATGTCAGGAGTTTGGAAGTATTAGAAAGTTGAAAGCGAAGGCAGTGTAACAGCCAGATGCAATGTTTGCTAGGCACAGGTTCCGCGTGGTGGAAAGAACAGAGCTACGTTCAACACGACCAATCTAACACGCCACCTGAGAAACAAACACCAACAACAACACGGCGAGTACACAGCGGCCACTCGGGTAACGGCACGGAAACAACCGACACTTTCAGAGGCTTTCAAAAGGAAAGAGAAACTGCCCCAGAACAGAGAAAAGGCCAACACAATAACAGCCAAGATAGCTGAATTCATCGCGTTGGAAGACCAGCCGTTATCTGTTACCTTTGTTTTCTCTTAATGCATTGCATAAAGATCGGATCGGGAAAAATCGGTATCGGCAGATTGTCAAAATCAAATGATCGGAATCGGATCGGGAGCAAAAAAAGGTGATCGGGACATCCCTAATTAAGACTGTCATAAAATAACCCTAATAAAGTGAATTGATCCATACTTCGAGTTAGGGAACGCTAATCGAGGGGCGGTACCCACTTTAAGAGGAATGCAAGCCCTCCCTGTCGTCAGACGATGTCCCCAAACATTCCCGACGTCATGTTTAGACGTTAAAGGTGTGTGTGTGTGTGTGTGTGTGTGTGTGTGTGTGTGTGTGTGTGTGTGTCAGTCACCTTTGTCCCCGGGGAGCCCCGAGAGCCCCGGTTGCCTACATCTCCCGAACACTTGCACATGACGCCGCAGCACTCCCTGTCCGACACCGTGTCCTGCAGAGACAAAAACACACATCAGTTAGAAACACCTCTGGTCCCTCGAAGGTCACCTATTATTTCAAATCCCCTTCTTCGTCTCTCTTCTACATCAACATGTGTCCCCTCTTCTTCATGTCTCTTCTGCATCACCATGTGTCCCCTCTTCTCCATGTCTCTTCTACATCAACATGTGTCCCCTCTTCTCCATGTCTCTTCTACATCAACATGTGTCCCCTCTTCTTCATGTCTCTTCTACATCAACATGTGTCCCCTCTTCTTCATGTCTCTTCTACATCAACATGTGTCCCCTCTTCTTCATGTCTCTTCTACATCAACATGTGTCCCCTCTTCTCCGTGTCTCTCCTACATCAACATGTGTCCCCTCTTCTTCATGTCTCTTCTACATCAACATGTGTCCCCTCTTCTTCATGTCTCTTCTACATCAACATGTGTCCCCTCTTCTCCATGTCTCTTCTACATCAACATGTGTCCCCTCTTCTCCATGTCTCTTCTACATCAACATGTGTCCCCTCTTCTTCATGTCTCTTCTACATCAACATGTGTCCCCTCTTCTTCATGTCTCTTCTACATCAACACGTGTCCCCTCTTCTTCATGTCTCTTCTACATCAACATGTGTCCCCTCTTCTTCATGTCTCTTCCACATCAACATGTGTCCCCTCTTCTTCATGTCACATCAACATCAACATGTGTCCCCTCTTCTTCATGTCTCTTCTACATCAACACGTGTCCCCTCTTCTTCATGTCTCTTCTACATCAACATGTGTCCCCTCTTCTTCATGTCTCTTCTACATCAACATGTGTCCCCTCTTCTCCATGTCTCTTCTACATCACCATGTGTCCCCTCTTCTCCATGTCTCTTCTACATCAACATGTGTCCCCTCTTCTTCATGTCTCTTCTACATCAACATGTGTCCCCTCTTCTTCATGTCTCTTCTACATCAACATGTGTCCCCTCTTCTTCATGTCTCTTCTACATCAACATGTGTCCCCTCTTCTTCATGTCTCTTCTACATCAACATGTGTCCCCTCTTCTTCATGTCTCTTCTACATCAACATGTGTCCCCTCTTCTTCATGTCTCTTCTACATCAACATGTGTCCCCTCTTCTCCATGTCTCTTCTACATCACCATGTGTCCCCTCTTCTCCATGTCTCTTCTACATCAACATGTGTCCCCTCTTCTTCATGTCTCTTCTACATCAACACGTGTCCCCTCTTCTTCATGTCTCTTCTACATCAACATGTGTCCCCTCTTCTTCATGTCTGAAGTACAAAAACTGGGTATAATTTTCTTACATTAAATGTTTTCGCCAAAATTGTATATTTAGAAAAATATTATTTTAAATATCAAACAAAAAAATGCTTTTTATTTTAAGAATTTAAAACATTTTCCTTTAGAAATATTGTGTTCTTTAGTCATACAATAATTTGGTTTTATGACAACAGATTTAAGCCACAAAATGTCTTTTTATTCTTAAATGAATAAATATAATATGTATAGAAAAGCACGGATATTTGGCTGCTGTTGAAAACATATATAGATTTAATCAGAATTTACTAAATGTGTATTACCTTTTCTTAATCATTGTCTTTTTAAATGAACCCTTTCCTTTCTGCACCCTCAGTAAAAGCTCTATTCCCTGCACTGATGCAGAACTATAGAAACGCCACGTGCACTTACGATCTGTTTGAGGACGGTGCTGCCCACGCTCGGCATGCTGATGCTCAGGGGGAGTTTGTATTCGAACCCTCGTCCGAACTCCACCATCTGCAGCTGGGCGGGGCCCCGCGTCCCCTCCAGGGCCACGGTGAGCAGAGCGCTGACCCCTGCAGAGACATCACACTCACTCATCTACAGACCGCCAGAACACCTTTCTGTTGGTGTGTATATGTATTCTGACGCAGCTCAGAGAGACGGGAGAGCTGGAGCTTTGATGGAAAACACTGACGGATTATGATAGAAGAATATCACCGGTCACCAAGGGGTCAACCATGTGACACAAGTACAAGTACTGTTTTCACACATACATGTCAATATATTTAATATGTATATATGACCCAATATGTATATTATGTTCATTTGAATTCATTTCTTATTTTATAGTTACTCAACTGTATATCATTTTATTTTTATCTTTGATTTTATCTTTAAATGTATTAATCTGTGCTGTCCTGTTTTTCATGCTTACCCTGTTGCTGTTAAATTACTGAATGTCCCCACAGGGATTAATAAAGCTGCATTTTATCATATTCGATCAGGATCCATGTATTTATGATCCTCTCAAGAATGGAAGTAGTCAAAACAAAAAAAGAGAATTATTTGGTATTTTTATACAAAATCTCAAAATTCTGATTTTTTCTCAAAAATCTCAAAATTCTGATTTTTTTTCTCAAAATCTCAAAAATTCGGACTTTTTCTGAATACTTAAAAATGTTAATAATCCCTCGTCACTGTCTTGAGCTTCAGCCTCAGGATCCATGTATCTGTGATCCTCTCCAGAAGGGAAGGAGTCATCACATACAGAGCATCAGCTAGTTCCTGAGCAGTGTCCTTCACATGCTGATCTCCAAGAGAGGGAGATACACAGTCACAAGATGGAGGAATAGAAAGCAGTACATCCTGTCATGTACACAATTCTCAAAATTCTGACTTTTTCTCAAAATCCTGACTTTTCCCTAAAAATATCAAAAATCCTGAATTTCTTTCAAAATCCCCAAAAATCTAACTTTTTCCTCAAAATTCTGACTTTTCTCAAAATCCAAAAAAAGTTTGACTTTTTCGCAAAATCTCAATTTCGGACTTTTTGAAAAAAATCGGACTTTTTCTAGAAAATCTAAAGAATATGACTTTTTCTCAAAATCCCCAAAAATTAACTTTTTTTCATAAATATGACTTTTTCTCAACATCTAAAAAATTCTGACTTTTTCTCAAAATCTCAAAACTCGGACTTTTTCTGAATACTTAATGTTAATAATCAGTCGTCTCCGGCTTGAGCTTGAACCTCAGGATCCATGTATCTGGGATCCTCTCCAGAAGGGAAGGAGTCATCACATACAGAGACTAGTCCCTGAGCAGTGTCCTTCACATGCTGATATCAAGAGAGGGAGTCACCCAGTCACAAGATGGAGGAGTAGAAAGCAGTATCAATGTTTACTTCAGATTAGCTCCACGTCAGAAATGAGCATGCTTGATGTCTCTCTCCATAGAGGCTGAGTCATCATGTTAATCACATAGCTATCATCTGCCTCAAACAGTCCTGATGCTCTCCTAGGTCATCAAGCATCCTGTTATGTTCACAGCTACAGTTGATACCTTTGTAGCATGCTACTCTCATGTTGGAGGAGGACACTCAGTGTTTTCCCAACAGTTTATTTGGAGCTTCGGCAGGCGACTTGTGCTTACCCACGAGGTGACACAGCGGCTGCCAAACCAGTTCTGAAGATCTCTACCTCAGAGGTATTTAGCTAGTTCTGGGAGAACAGTCTAAACGGTGCATATCAAGATGAAGCACTCTAGCCTCAGCAGGGAGACAGAACTCTGAGAGCAGCCCAAGGGGGAAGGCATGTGCTCGTTGAGGGCAGACTGATAGGCCGGGCCTATGATGAATCTTTCCCCAACATGTATGTCCAAAGCCTTACCAGACCTCCGGAGCAGCTCTGCTTCTTGCTTCAGACTCATCGCGTCTCCATCGAGCCCGTCGGAGAAGATCACCAGCACCTGGTGGAGGAGGTTAGTGTTTAAGTGCTATACACATAAACATCAGCAGGAGAGGACTCTTTAAAGTAGAGACACTACATACTGATATACACCTGAACATCAGCAGGAGAGGACTCTTTAAAGTAGAGACACTACATACTGATATACACCTGAACATCAGCAGGAGAGGACTCTTTAAAGTGGAGACACTACATACTGATATACACCTGAACATCAGCAGGAGAGGACTCTTTAAAGTAGAGACACTACATACTGATATACACCTGAACATCAGCAGGAGAGGACTCTTTAAAGTGGAGACACTACATACTGATATACACCTGAACATCAGCAGGAGAGGACTCTTTAAAGTAGAGACACTACACACTGATATACACCTGAACATCAGCAGGAGAGGACTCTTTAAAGTAGAGACACTACATACTGATATACACCTGAACATCAGCAGGAGAGGACTCTTTAAAGTAGAGACACTACATACTGATATACACCTGAACATCAGCAGGAGAGGACTCTTTAAAGTAGAGACACTACATACTGATATACACCTGAACATCAGCAGGAGAGGACTCTTTAAAGTAGAGACACTACATACTGATATACACCTGAACGTCAGCAGGAGAGGACTCTTTAAAGTAGAGACACTACATACTGATATACACCTGAACGTCAGCAGGAGAGGACTCTTTAAAGTAGAGACACTACATACTGATATACACCTGAACATCAGCAGGAGAGGACTCTTTAAAGTAGAGACACTACATACTGATATACACCTGAACATCAGCAGGAGAGGACTCTTTAAAGTGGAGACACTACATACTGATACACACCTGAACATCAGCAGGAGAGGACTCTTTAAAGTGGAGACACTACATACTGATACACACCTGAACATCAGCAGGAGAGGACTCTTTAAAGTAGAGACACTACGTACTGATACACACCTGAACATCAGCAGGAGAGGACTCTTTAAAGTAAAGACACTACATACTGATATACACCTGAACATCAGCAGGAGAGGACTCTTTAAAGTAAAGACACTACATACTGATATACACCTGAACATCAGCAGGAGAGGACTCTTTAAAGTGGAGACACTACATACTGATATACACCTGAACATCAGCAGGAGAGGACTCTTTAAAGTAGAGACACTACATACTGATATACACCTGAACATCAGCAGGAGAGGACTCTTTAAAGTGGAGACACTACATACTGATACACACCTGAACATCAGCAGGAGAGGACTCTTTAAAGTAGAGACACTACGTACTGATACACACCTGAACATCAGCAGGAGAGGACTCTTTAAAGTGGAGACACTACATACTGATACACACCTGAACATCAGCAGGAGAGGACTCTTTAAAGTAGAGACACTACATACTGATATACACCTGAACATCAGCAGGAGAGGACTCTTTAAAGTAGAGACACTACATACTGATATACACCTGAACGTCAGCAGGAGAGGACTCTTTAAAGTAGAGACACTACATACTGATATACACCTGAACGTCAGCAGGAGAGGACTCTTTAAAGTAGAGACACTACATACTGATATACACCTGAACATCAGCAGGAGAGGACTCTTTAAAGTAGAGACACTACATACTGATATACACCTGAACATCAGCAGGAGAGGACTCTTTAAAGTGGAGACACTACATACTGATACACACCTGAACATCAGCAGGAGAGGACTCTTTAAAGTGGAGACACTACATACTGATACACACCTGAACATCAGCAGGAGAGGACTCTTTAAAGTAGAGACACTACGTACTGATACACACCTGAACATCAGCAGGAGAGGACTCTTTAAAGTAAAGACACTACATACTGATATACACCTGAACATCAGCAGGAGAGGACTCTTTAAAGTAAAGACACTACATACTGATATACACCTGAACATCAGCAGGAGAGGACTCTTTAAAGTGGAGACACTACATACTGATATACACCTGAACATCAGCAGGAGAGGACTCTTTAAAGTAGAGACACTACATACTGATATACACCTGAACATCAGCAGGAGAGGACTCTTTAAAGTGGAGACACTACATACTGATACACACCTGAACATCAGCAGGAGAGGACTCTTTAAAGTAGAGACACTACGTACTGATACACACCTGAACATCAGCAGGAGAGGACTCTTTAAAGTGGAGACACTACATACTGATACACACCTGAACATCAGCAGGAGAGGACTCTTTAAAGTGGAGACACTACA
>NW_027262163.1:7500-10000 GCF_902827115.2 Pseudochaenichthys georgianus | reverse complement strand
TCTTGATGTACTTCAGCAATTCGTCCTTGTCGTTGAAGGTGTTGAGGTATACCTGCGCGGTGGCTATTTTGTTGTACATCACGATGCCGACTCGCACTCTGGATGGACTGACTTCCAGGCCGTTCACAATCGAGTGCAGGAAACTGCGCATGAGCTGGAAGTTGGGGGTTCCTATACTTCCAGACCCATCAACGATGAACACAATGTCGGCCAGTTTGGCTGCTTTGCAATCTGTGGAAAGGGCGTGCATTATCATAGTATAATTATCGCCAAATAAGTTATGAGTTGCACAAACATTAACATACATTTCAAGTTAAAGTAAAATAATACTTAAAGGGGACCTATCATGCAAAATGCACTTTGTGTCTTTTATACATACATATTCTCACGCAGCGTCAGAAAATAAAACCCTCTCTCTTTTCCTCCGTACCCAAATCTTTTAAAAACGGGTGTACAACGAGCGGATACAGATTTCCATCCGAACTGACGTCGGCGGACCCACAGAAAGTTGCTATCAGAAACAATGCCTGACGTGTTTTGGACGTCTTTGTTTACATTAGCAAGCCTCGCTAACGCTCAGAGCTAACCTGTGCTGGAGAGCACACGTGTTTAAAAAGCAGGAAATAAAAAAGAACTCACCTTGTGATAAACCCGCAAGAGAAAAAATCTTTGAGCTCCAGACTGTTTCAGAAATAATCCTTGACGTGGTTTAAAGAGTTTTATCACAGCAGAATTTAACTTTCTCTCCGGTAGAATTCTGATCAGGCATTAGCTTTTTCAAGCTAAGGACCCAAGATCTGCGTTTCTCTAACAGGGCTTCAAAACAGGGGTTTGAGCAGTATGAGGCATGGCTACAATGGGTGATCTTGAAAAACAAACTTCACAGACATGTTTTGTATAGGTATGGCCCTACAATATATGTTTCAAATATAGCATGATAGGTCCACTTTAAGATGCAGATAAAATGCACATATTTTTAGCAAAGTGTTGTTGGCTGTTCTAACGCGCTCCCATCTGTCGCCCAGTATGCATAATTTATTAATTTAAAATATGAATTGGCTAATGCATAATCTCTCTTCTGGTAATGTCAGGGTTTAGTGCTAGTATCCTGTTAGCTGTTGTGTTTTAGTGTTTTGTCTATCGGTCTTGTGATGATAATTATACTCTCTCTCTCTCCAGGTGTCGGCACTTCCTGTCCGTGTGGCACCTGCCAGACGGATTGTTGTTCCCGCCCCTGATTGTGTCCACCTGTGCCCCATCACCTATGTGTATATTTAGTCCTTCTCTCCCTTTGTCTGGTGTTGGTTCGTCTTGTGTTATCGTTAGATCCATGCCTGTTTGCCAGAGATCTATATTACAGTACCTAGTAGAACCTAGAAGTCATAATTGATAGCTTTGGTTTCTTTACAATAAAGAGTATTACCAAGCAACATAATCGAGCATCTGAGTTCTTACGAGCCCATCGTATCAGGTAATGCATCACTGGAAATGATTGAGCTACATACAAATCTATCAAGGTCTTTAAACTGGTTTACCCAATGGTGACATACGGAAAGGGGGTGTTCATGTTCAAATGGTTAGCTAAACAGGTTATTTATCAGTAATAGTGATCGTATAATTGAAAAAGACTTGTTCACCTCCAGTAAGAAGAGTCTCCGCTTCCTCTCTTTCAAAAGCAGCCCTCATTATGGGTACAATGTTGGTGAGGGACTGGTATATGTACGGTGGAGTGGCAACGATTCTCATTTCCTGCATTGATGCACCAAGGCTCAACCCAACCACGGTTATTCCAGAAGATTTGATCAGGCGGGACTCCCTATACACGGGATCATCAGAGTCTTTCCCACTTATAACCACCAGGAACCGTCGGTAGCCTTGTTCCGCACGGCTTCCCGCACCGCTCGTGAAGAGGTTGGTGTTGGCGTACATCAGCGCTTTGCCCAGATTGCGAGGCTCGTTGGGTTGCAGTTGACGCTGGCGGAAACGCTTCACATCATTGAGCGTCTCGATTTTGGTTTGGTGGGCATTGAGAAGATGTTCCACCTTGACATCTTGACCGTACTGAGCCCAGCCCAGGCGGTAGGCGGACGCTCCGATGTTAAGCTGATTGGCGACTCGGGTGAGGATGCTCCTGATCTGCTGAAACTCTGCTGCAGTCACGCCACTGTCCACCAGAAAGAAGATGTCTGCAAACCTTTCTGCCAAGGCTGAGAGAAAACACAAGAACAAGTACAGTGAGAAGACCACTCTGGATCTAAAAAAGACAAAGCAATTAAAAATAAGAAATCGTCTGTTGTGATAAAGTAAGAAAAATAACAATCTTGTCCATGAATCAAAATATTCTGATTTATATTTCTTAGTAGAGAAGCTCCAATTCCATTTAAACATTAGGTCCCTGTTTCATGTCTCTTGGGGTTTCTGTCCATAAAGGCAAAATGCCCCGAGGCAAATTGTTTTATAAAAAAAGCATACCCTAATTCATCGTCTATCTTTCTCAAAA
>NW_027262163.1:0-2500 GCF_902827115.2 Pseudochaenichthys georgianus | reverse complement strand
GCCCACTTTCACCCCGGCCGATAGCAGCTGTGCATCATCTCGTTTAAGTAGTTGTTTGCAGATGTTATATGTTGATGTAATGTTTGCCATGAACCCGTTGGTATGCAGGAAGTTAAGTCACGCCTCTCTAATCGTACGCACCTGTCTTCGCTGCAGCGTTGCCGTAGAAACATGCCACCGTGATGAGGCCAAGGAGAAGCTGCCCCCTCGCCGCCATTCTGCAACGCCTCTCTGGTTTCTTTCTTCCTGCAACACAAGGACAAAAACAGCCATAAATTGTAGCGCGTCTGTTTCACATCAGTCACAGCGGGGGGGGGGGGATTACCAAAGCCTTAGTGTGCGAGCCTTAGTGTGCGAGCCAGAGGATGCGGTGGTGAGAGAAGGATGGACTTCATTTACTTGTAAGAAGTTCTGGGAAATCTGCTTTTTCTCTTAACGTTTTAATTCAAACGTATCAACTTGAGTAAGTCGACATTTAGTCAGATGTTCATTCTTGATGGAATAAAGACCCGAGTGGAGCCGAGCATCGGAAAGGGCCATAAGGGGTTTAAAGACCTTTGTAGTCGGGGTCCTCTCGAGCATGCAGGCGGGTTCCCTCTCCTGTCGTGCTCTGTAGGTGTTAGTGCATGTGAACGGTCTGCAGACGCTAACATCCCTGTCTTCTCTCCAGTGGCAGCCCCGTGGTGAAGAGCAGTCCGTATGCATCACTATTCACCCACTCGTCCTTTACGGTGATTTCGTCATCATCTGCCAAACATTAACGTGTGAGGAGTGAAGAGGGCGAAGAGCGGGCGTGTCCCGCAGGGTCGGAGCGATGATTGATCCTTCTGTCTCTGCACAGTCTGTCTTTTCTTATCAAGCTCCACATTTGTGGAATCAGCTTCCAGTTTGTGTTCGGGCGGCAGACACCCTATCCGTTTTTAAGAGTGCGCTTCAGACCTTCCTTTTTGATAAAGCTTATAGTTAGGGCTGATTAGATTCAGCCCCTAGTTTTGCTGATATAGGCTTAGTTTGTTGGGGGACATCTTACTTCTTCCTTCTCTCCGTCTGTACCTGTGTCCTCTCATGTTCCCATTAACCCAGCTTCCCCACATTTCTTTCTTTTTGGTGTCTATATACGCCGGGATCCGGAGTCATGGATGATCCTGCGGTCCTGTGTCCTGCATCGCGAGCCCTGGATCTCGAGTCGTGGCTGTGGTCCTGGATCATCGGTCCTGGATGGATATCCTCGTGGATTCATCTTCCTATTATACACACATGCATTTCCAAACATTTGGACTACCTATGTTGCAAATGTATTATCTTTTCAATTTACACACGGCATCTATTGCACGTCTGTCCGTCCTGGGAGAGGGATCCCTCCTCTGCTGCTCTCCCTGAGGTTTCTCCATGTTCCCTTTAAACTGTGGGGTTTCTCTGGAAGTGTTTCCTTGTACGATGTGAGGGTCTAAGGACAGAGGGTCTAAGGACAGAGGGTGTTAGGACAGAGGGTCTAAGGACAGAGGGTCTGAGGACAGAGGGTCTGAGGACAGAGGGTCTAAGGACAGAAGGTCTGAGGACAGAGGGTCTGAGGACAGAGGGTCTGAGGACAGAGGGTCTGAGGACAGAGGGTCTAAGGACAGAGGGTCTGAGGACAGAGGGTCTAAGGACAGGGGGTCTAAGGACAGAGGGTCTTAGGACAGAGGGTCTAAGGACAGAGGGTGTTAGGACAGAGGGTCTAAGGACAGAGGGTCTGAGGACAGAGGGTCTGAGGACAGAGGGTCTGAGGACAGAGGGTCTGAGGACAGAGGGTCTAAGGACAGAGGGTCTAAGGACAGGGGGTCTAAGGACAGAGGGTCTTAGGACAGAGGGTCTAAGGACAGAGGGTGTTAGGACAGAGGGTCTAAGGACAGAGGGTCTGAGGACAGAGGGTCTGAGGACAGAGGGTCTGAGGACAGAGGGTCTGAGGACAGAGGGTCTAAGGACAGAGGGTCTGAGGACAGAGGGTCTAAGGACAGAGGGTCTTAGGACAGAGGGTCTGAGGACAGAGGGTCTAAGGACAGAGGGTCTGAGGACAGAGGGTCTAAGGACAGAGGGTCTTAGGACAGAGGGTCTGAGGACAGAGGGTCTAAGGACAGAGGGTCTGAGGACAGAGGGTCTGAGGACAGAGGGTCTGAGGACAGAGGGTCTAAGGACAGAGGGTCTGAGTGTGTGTGTGTGTGTATGCATGTATGTGTGTGTGTGTGTTTGTGTGTTTGTGTATATATGTATGTGTGTGTGTGTGTGTATATGTATTTGTGTAGGTGTGTGTGTGTATGTATTTGTGTGTGTGTGTATATGTGTGTACGTACGTGTATGTGTATGTATTTGTGTGTGTGTGTGTGTGTGTATGTATATGTGTGTGTGTGTGTGTGTGTGTATGTATGTATTTATGTGTGTATGTATTTGTGTGTGTGTGTGTATGTGTTTGTGTGTGTATATGTGTGTATGTGTGTGTGTGTGTGTGTGTGTGTGTGTGTGT
>NW_027262162.1:27500-40552 GCF_902827115.2 Pseudochaenichthys georgianus | reverse complement strand
CACACACACACACAGAAACACGTCATGGATCCTAACGCTCTGTGTGTTACTTTGTACACGTTGTGTTATCTGCGTGTTGATGAGACGACACAAAGTGTGTGTTATGGAAAGGTGAAGACGGAGACCTCTCCTCGTCTAATATCTTCTCCCACCGCCCTTTCAAACTCCTTCGGCTCAGAGACCCCAGAAGACATTAATGTAGCCTCTTCATCCTCCTCTTCATCCTCCTCTTCATCCTCCTCTTCATCTGTTAATAAAGACCGGGCTGGATGTCATGTAATCCGATCATTATTTAATTCAACCCTTCAGCTTCACGGCTCCAT
Organism: Pseudochaenichthys georgianus; assembly: GCF_902827115.2. NCBI lineage: Eukaryota > Metazoa > Chordata > Actinopteri > Perciformes > Channichthyidae > Pseudochaenichthys > Pseudochaenichthys georgianus. The sequence goes on along the minus strand of NW_027262162.1, from coordinate 40,229 downwards.
ATGTGGTCACTTACGGCAACTCTGACTCACTTCCATCTATTCCTCATATCTGATTGTTTTTGTAATTATTTAAAAATGTACTTCTTTTTTTTTTCTGCATGCATTCTTTATTTTATTTGAATTTTTTTACTTGATTAGTCTTATTTAGAGCCGGGACTCGATTAAAAAATCTAATTAATTAGAGGCTTTGTAATTAATTAATCGAAATTAATCGCATTTTTAATCAAATATCCATATCTGACCTGAGAACAGTGAGAAGCAGTTTCCACATGGATGTGACTCCAGGTGGTCGACAGTCGAGTGCAGTCCAGAGAGCCAGGGAGCTGGATATCCTCTCAGACGTGGACTTACTTACCCTGGCCCTGAAACCAGTCATCTGGGTGAGTGTGGGTTGGGTCAGGGTGTGGTTCCTTGCACTCGGAGTCGGGCTAACGTCCACGCTAGCTGCTACATGCTAGCTGCTACATACTAGCTGCTACACGCTAGCTGCTACATGCTAGCTGCTACATGCTAGCTGCTAACTGCTACATGCTAGCTGCTACACGCTAGCTGCTACATGCTAGCTGCTACATGCTAGCTGCTACATGCTAGCTGCTACATGCTAACTGCTACATGCTAGCTGCTACATGCTAGCTGCTACATGCTAGCTGCTACATGCTAGCTGCTACATGCTAGCTGCTACATGCTTTGCATTCAGGTGATACTTTAGGCTTGATGTGCTGCAGCTCTTGTCGACGCTTCCATCCGTCCGTTTTTTAAAACAGAATGTCCCATCCACGGGGCGACCAAAGCGGTCTCATCAGCTTGTTCGTTCATGTTTGACTCTTGTTCACCGTGGTTTGTTGTTGTTTGAAGTCCCATGCTGAAGTCATGAACGTTAGTTGGTGCTCCAGTATAATCGGTACGCCTGAAACTCATCCAGTGAGAAACGTTCCGCTGTGCAAAAATAAGTGCGATTAAAGTGCGTTATTTTTTTTACCGCGTTAATTTTTGTGTAATTAATTAATCTTAATTAACGCGTTAAAGTCCCGGCCCTAGTCTCATTGTATTCGTACGTATTGATTTCTCAAACCCCAATCTCCCTTGTGAGCAGAGGAATCTGAGGTGGATTCTAAAATGGCGGCACATCTTGTCTGTCGTCCAGAGGCACGTTTCTGTCGATGCAAAACCTTCTTGGCCGGCGTCCTGTTTGCATCCCTGGAGGCGAAACCACTGAGCTGTCTTAAGGACCAATCAGCATCCAGTAAAACAGACTCTCTGCAGCTCATTGGTGGAGCATGCAGAGAGAGGAGCAGAGACGCTGATGGCCGAAAGCTCATTTCCATCACCTCCTTTGAAGCCTTCATTATAAGAAGACACATCTCTTGCCTTCAACCTATTAAAGGTCCCCCATCATCCTCCTCTTCATCACTACACCACAGGTCTCAGATATATCCAGAGCCTGCCTCTGATTGGCTGAAACACCAAACAGATCATTGCAGCATTACCCATAACCCCCTCTGTTTCAGCCCTGTTTCCAAAGTGCTGATTCTCTGTCTGTGACTTCAGATGAAAACAAGGAGCCCCTCCCCCACGCCCCTCTAGAGGACATTCAGGGGATAAGGGGGGGGGGGGGGGGGTACCTTGTTGCTGATTGGCTAATGGTTACCCAAGACAAAAACATCGTTATGACATCATAAAGTAGACATGTCATGGGCCACGAGTTAACACAGGTTGAGATGCCAAATCAATTCTGAAGAACTCTTCTGCAGCTCGAGGTTTTAACTAATTCAGAGTTTAATAATCAGCAGCAGAACCCAAGCTGCCCCTCCTCCAGAGAGAGAGCAGCAGAACCCAAGCTGCCCCTCCTCCAGAGAGACAGCAGCAGAACCCAAGCTGCCCCTCCTCAAGAGAGACAGCAGCAGAACCCAAGCTGCCCCTCCTTCAGAGAGATAGCAGCAGAACCCAAGCTGCCCCTCCTCCAGAGAGACAGCAGCAGAACCCAAGCTGCCCCTCCTCAAGAGAGACAGCAGCAGAACCCAAGCTGCCCCTCCTCAAGAGAGACAGCAGCAGAACCCAAGCTGCCCCTCCTTCAGAGAGATAGCAGCAGAACCCAAGCTGCCCCTCCTCCAGAGAGATAGCAGCAGAACCCAAGCTGCCCCTCCTCAAGAGAGACAGCAGCAGAACCCAAGCTGCCCCTCCTCAGAGAGACAGCAGCAGAACCCAAGCTGCCCCTCCTTCAGAGAGACAGCAGCAGAACCCAAGCTGCCCCTCCTCAAGAGAGACAGCAGCAGAACCCAAGCTGCCCCTCCTTCAGAGAGATAGCAGCAGAACCCAAGCTGCCCCTCCTCAAGAGAGACAGCAGCAGAACCCAAGCTGCCCCTCCTTCAGAGAGATAGCAGCAGAACCCAAGCTGCCCCTCCTCAAGAGAGACAGCAGCAGAACCCAAGCTGCCCCTCCTCAAGAGAGACAGCAGCAGAACCCAAGCTGCCCCTCCTCAAGAGAGACAGCAGCAGAACCCAAGCTGCCCCTCCTCAAGAGAGATAGCAGCAGAACCCAAGCTGCCCCTCCTCCAGAGAGACAGCAGCAGAACCCAAGCTGCCCCTCCTCCAGAGAGACAGCAGCAGAACCCAGGCCGTAGATCTGTGCCGTGAGAGGAGAAAACGATGAACTGGGTCAAAGGTTGAATACCTAAGCAAATTATTCCCCAACAAATACATTTCTATATATATATTTTAAAATGACAAAAATGGTCCAAAATATATTCCTTTTTATTCTGCATCGTGACTTTTACATGTCTGCAGGGAATGCATCGTCTCCAGCTGTTTGTAACGTGGCTGCCCGGTGCTGTTCATACGGTAAATACTGTCGGATGTATAATGTCACACATCGCTCTGAGCTCTCGTTGTGTACGTGATGTACTTTGTGCAACAACAATTCATCTGAACTAACATCTCAAGTAATGACCGGTGGCTCCATAGTGCAGTGCTGCTGTGGGAGGAGCCTCTCTGTCTCTGCGAGGCGAAGGCAGAGCTTTATTTTATTTTATTTTTTTATTTTATTTTTTATTTATTTTTTATTTATTGGAACCAATTACACCAACAAAACAACAGAGCAGTGTCACAGATAACTTCCATTCATCCATTTTCCCCCGTCGTTTTATCCCTCCCACGATCCCACCCAAAGGAGAACACTTCTCAGTACACAAAATGAAAACAGTACAAAATACATATAACAAATACATAAGTATGGAAATTTTAAAAAAAAGGGGGGGGGGGGTGGCTCAGTCGTCACAGTCAGGCAGGGATGTCAGAGATTCAATATGATTTAAGAAAGGTCTCCACGTTTTTTCAAAAGAGCTTAAGGAACAGTTGAGGGAAAACCTAAGCTTTTCGAGTTTAATGGACAGTAACATTTCTTTCACCCACCTGCCATGAGATGGAGGTTGAGCGTGTTTCCAATTGAGGAGTATAAGTCGCCTGGCTAACAGGGTGGCAAAGGCTAGAACGATCTGTATAACTTTAGAGGTAACAGGCTGCAGGGGGAGAGCAGAGCTTTATTAACCCCCGTGGGGACATTCAGTCGGTTAGCATCTACAGCAGGGGTGTCAAACTCAAGGCCCGGGGGCCACATCCGGCTCGCGACTTCATTTTATGCGGCCCCGCAAGAGCTTGCAAAGAATGTAATATGTTTATTATACGATTAAATGCCGCTTTACAGAATCAGGTTGCCCATAAACTACATGTCCCACAATGCATCTCGCTTTGTGACATGCGCACTGAAGAGACTTGCAATTATTTGCTTTCAGACGTAGTTAATTACTAAGTCATTATCCTATCCGATAATAATCCAATTCAGGGACAATAATGTAATATAACACATTATTTTATATATATTAATATATTTTATATAGTTACAACCGGCCCTTTGAGTGCAACCATAATGCTGATGTGGCCCGCGATGAAATTGAGTTTGACACCCCTGCTCTACAGGGTGAGAAGGAGAAACAGCACGGATTCATACAATCAAAGATAAAATCAAAGATAAAATCAAAGATAAAATCAAAATGATTCAGTTAAGCAACTTTTAAAATAAGAAATGAGTGAATGAAATTAACACATATACATATTTGGGTCGTACATATTAAATATATCTACATGTATGTTTACGGTGTTCCCTTTGTCGTGCAGCCTGATGGTAATCTACTTATTTAGTCATCACCGCATTAAACCGTATTTAATTCTGTCTCAATGTACATTATTGAATTTCATGTTCTGTTCTTGTTCAGGTCATAATTCTATTCACATGTATATTAACTTATTGCACTATTTTGTATTTTAGTTTTGTAGCTCGGGTCAGGAGAATGTCGTTGCCATGTCCCCCTGCAGCTCACAGGGCGTTCACATGACGATGGACCTTAGACTCCGATGGAGCCGATCGATTCACTGATTTCCATCCGGACTGAATGTAGGTCGCCTGTTTCCTCGCTCTGTTCTGTGTTGTGGAAAAACTGTGTGTGTGTGTGTGTGTGTGTGTGTGTGTGTGTGTGTGTGTGTGTGTGTGTGTGTGTGTGTGTGTGTGTGTGTGTGTGTGTGTGTGTGTGTGTGTGTGTGTGTGTGTGTGTGTGTGTGGGGGGTGTGTGGGGTGTGTGTGTATGTGTGTGGTGGGGTGTGTGTGTCTGTGTGTGGTGGGGTGTGTGTGTGTGTGTGTGTGTGTGTGTGTGTGTGGTGGGGTGTGTGTGTGAGTGTGCGTGTGAGTGTGTGTGTGTGTGTGTGTGTGTGTGTGTGCGTGCGTGCGTGCGTGCGTGCGTGTGTGTGTGTGAATATGTCAGCCACGGTACTCAGTGGCTGTGGAAACGAAAGTGAACCCTTCCGCGTCGACACAGGAATCAAACAGGGATGAGTCATCGCTCCAACGCTCTTCTCCATCTTTGTTGCTGCTCTCCTACACCTCACGAGCCTCTGCCCAGGGAGTCAGCTTCATGTACAGAGCTGACGGCCAGCTCCTCAACATCAACCGTTTCAGGGCTAAAGGTCAAACCACCACCATATTCATTTCATTTCAAACCTTTATTTATACAGATAAATCCCATTGAGACCATTGATCTCTTTTCCAAGGGAGACCTGCTCCAGTAGTTCCACATGAAACATAAAGCATAAACAGAACAACAAAAGGACATCATGCAGCATCCTTTACATAACTATCCACATAAGCAGGTACAACAGCTTCTGATTGAGTAGCATCCAACCGAGCTTTAAAAACATTTAGTGGCACCAGATTGCTCAGTTTCCATGTAATGTGTAGACTGTTCCAAGACAGAGGAGCTGCGCATCTAAAAGCTGTCTTCCCTCAGACAGTCCTAGCAGCTGGCACATTTAATAAAACCACAGCATTCGATCTCAGGCAGTAGCCACTTACACTTCTCCGTGAGATCAGGGAGCAGATATAAGATGGAGGTTTCCCTATATCGATCATGGAGCAGCAGAATGCGGACGACAACGCCCTTGTAGCCCTCTCGGAAGAGGACCTACAGGGTATCCTCTCAGCCTGAAAGCATACAAACAGCTCGGTCGAGAGCTGTGTTTCTCAAACTTTTTCATACCAAGGACTTAACCAATAAAAAAACCTAACTCCACAAATATCCCAAAACACATCGTTTTTCGAGAACAGATTATAAATCGCTTGAAAATAGTACAAACAAGTGGCAACATGTGTGACGAATGTGTTGCCCTGGGCTTTATCATGCAATAGAAAGTGAAACTTAAGCTCGTTCCATTGCGGAGATATTCCCGCGAGAGTTCGGAAAACTTAAATGTATTTATTTATTTCAAATGTGAAATGTTACCAATATATTCACGGACCACAAGGGGGCGCTCACGGACCACCAGTGGTCCGCGGACCACACTTTGAGAAGCACTGGTCTAGCCATCAACATAAAAAAGACCCAAATCCTGCACTAACCACCACCAACCAGCAGTGCGCCTGTCCGACCCCCAAACATCTCCATTGACAACATCAGACTGGAAAATGTGGACCACTTCCCATCCCTCCGAAACCCCTCAGGATCAGCTGGAGGATCGGCGCAGTAACACCAGCGTCCTGGAGGAGGCGGACATTCCCACCATCACTGCCACCATTGCCCAAAACCAGCTCAGACGGACTGGCCATGTTATCCGCCTGCCTGACTCTCGCCTCCCAACACAAGTCCTTTATTCCCAGCTTGCTAAAGGGAAACGGGCCCTGGGGGCCGAAAGAAGAGGTACAAAGATAACATCAGAACAAACCTAAAGAAGTGCCACAGACCTGAGAGCTTGGGAGGACATGGCGACAGACAGGGCGACCTGGAGAGACCTTGTCCGTGAGGGTGCTGCACTATATAATGACGAGCTCTGCCATGCTGCACGAGACCAGCGCAGACTCAGGAAGGAGAGAGCAACCGCCACACAGGTCCAACCCAAACCCTCCACCGCTACATTCCCCTGTCCACACTGCACACGAGTGATCGGGTCCAGAATCGGCCTCTACGCCTGAAGACCCACAAGGACCAAGAAGGAGGACAGTCATCCTCGACTACGAGTATCTGAGTACTTCTACTTTTACTCAAGTACCAAATCTGAGTACTTCTACTTTTACTCAAGTACAAGATCTGAGTACTTCTACTTGTACTCAAGTACCAGATCTGAGTACTTCTACTTTTACTCAAGTACAAGATCTGAGTACTTCTACTTTTACTCAAGTACAAGATCTGAGTACTTCTACTTTTACTCAAGTACAAGATCTGAGTACTTCTACTTTTACTCAAGTACAAGATCTGAGTACTTCTACTTTTACTCAAGTACAAGATCTGAGTACTTCTACTTGTACTCAAGTACCAGATCTGAGTACTTCTCCTTGTACTCAAGTACCAGATCTGAGTACTTTTCCCCCTCTGCAGGTAATACTTGTCAGTGGGATGACTCACGGCACTTTTCTCATTTGAGAATAATAATAGCAGAGCTGCCTTTTCTTCCATCCCTGTGAACAGCTGCTGTCTGCTTGTTACCATGCCAACAGCATTTCACACAGACGCAGAGACTATAAAAGATGCTCAAACAAGAGAGGCTTCCCTCCGACAGACCACAATACAGTAGATGTGTGTCATGCGCTCCACAAAGGGCTGACGGCGGCGACGCTGATGGGATGGTTCCTCAAATAGCTGCTCATTGTAATTCAGCCCTGAAGAGGCGGCTCTCGGTGGATCTGTTTATCATTCTCTCCGAGTGTGTGGGCGCGTTCCCTTCAGATCGTTCTGCTCTCCATCCTCCGTCCTGCAGCTCAATGTTTACAGGCCCTTGAATGTCAACAAGTCTCAAATAAAGCCCAGGAAGTCTAGGAAAGTCTCGTGAAAATACCAACAATTCCTAAATCAGGTCGTTAATCTGGACCGAAATCAAGACCGAATGAACTTTAAAGCCATGTACTGAGTAACGAGTTAGGGGTAGGGTAATGTTGTGAATCGAGTGGCCCGTGGTGGGGGTGGGGTTATGGTATGGACGACGAAGACAGGCCACTCGATTCACAACATTACCCTAACCCGACCAATACCCCTCACACCAGATACTGATTGGTTTTCGGACCCCCCCAGACCCCCCCAATTAAGCAAAACTGCACGTTTCAGAGTGGCCTTCTATTATGGCCAGCCTAAGGCACACCTGTGCAATAATCATGCTGTCCAATCAGCATCTTGATATGCCACACCTGTGAGGTGGGATGGATTATCTCGGCGAAGGAGAAGTGCTCACGATCACAGATTTTTTCAGATTTGTGAACAATATTTGAGAGAAATGGTTATTTTGTGTTTATAGAAAATGTTTTAGATCTTTGAGTTCATCTCATGAGAAATGGGACAAAAACAAAAGTGTTGCGTTTATATTTTTGTTCAGTGTATTTTAAAATGTGTTTCTCTCTCGACTCGCTCCCAGACACCTGCAGCTAAACGCTCTATTAAACATAATGTGATCCATTAAAGAAGCCATGACTAATAGAATAGAATGGGAGGGATGAACCCCTCTGTAATGGTTCCACATGCAGAGCACACAGCACACAGTGACACGTGTTCTCTGCTCTTAACCCATCCTAGAACCAGGAGTCTAGAGCCAGGAGTCTAGAGGCAGGAGTCTAGCACCAGGAGTCTAGGACCAGGAGTCTAGCACCAGGAGTCTAGAGCCAGGAGTCTAGCACCAGGAGTCTAGCACCAGGAGTCTAGGACCAGGAGTCTAGGACCAGGAGTCTAGAACCAGGAGTCTAGCACCAGGAGTCTAGGACCAGGAGTCTAGGACCAGGAGTCTAGCACCAGGAGTCTAGCACCAGGAGTCTAGCACAAGGAGTCTAGCACAAGGAGTCTAGCACCAGGAGTCTAGAGCCAGGAGTCTAGCACCAGGAGTCTAGCACCAGGAGTCTAGGACCAGGAGTCTAGGACCAGGAGTCTAGAACCAGGAGTCTAGCACCAGGAGTCTAGAACCAGGAGTCTAGCACCAGGAGTCTAGGACCAGGAGTCTAGGACCAGGAGTCTAGCACCAGGAGTCTAGCACAAGGAGTCTAGCACAAGGAGTCTAGCACCAGGAGTCTAGAGCCAGGAGTCTAGCACCAGGAGTCTAGCACCAGGAGTCTAGCACCAGGAGTCTAGGACCAGGAGTCTAGAACCAGGAGTCTAGCACCAGGAGTCTAGCACCAGGAGTCTAGAACCAGGAGTCTAGCACCAGGAGTCTAGGACCAGGAGTCTAGGACCAGGAGTCTAGAACCAGGAGTCTAGCACCAGGAGTCTAGCACAAGGAGTCTAGTACTAGGAGCAGTGGGCAGCTATTGTACAGTGCCTGGGGAGCAATGAAAGTGAGGGGGGAAGGGGGTTGTCCAGTGCCTTGCTCAAGGGTACCACGGCAGGGCAGGAGGTGAACTGGGACCTCTCCGAGTAACAGTCCACACTCCATATTTAGGTCTGGTCAGGGACTTGAACCGGCGACCCTACGGCTCCCAGTCCAAGCCCCTACTGACTGAGCCGGATAATCAATGGTGAAGAGCTCTAAGTATGTATCCCTCTCTCACGCAGATACATAACTCAAACCTCATCATCTGCAGCCTATAACAAAGACCACTAACCCCCCCCCCCACCCCTGGGCCGGCCCTGCCCCCCCCCCAAGCCCGACTGCAAACTGAAATTCTTCTGACATCAAAAAGACAAAAAAGGTCCACGAAATAGACAGAAAAAAGGACCATTTTGATAATGTCAAAGTCAATTTGAAAAGGTCCGTGTGTGGAAATGTCAGCTGTTGAAGGGACGGTCCTCTCGAGAGGGATGGTGATGAGTCGGAGAGTGGAGGCCGATGGGAGTCGTGGAGGAATAATTGCAGTGGTTTCGTGGTCTGTCGCATTCTGCTCACATCGATGCTGGTTAAAGGAGAACTCCTATCTTCATTCATTTTGATCTAAAACTACTATTCGAATCGTCTGAAGCGACAACATCCGCTTACACCTTGTACTGATATAATACATTACGTTCAGGTAACGTAGACCAGGACCTCTTTTTTAGAGTTTTGGAGATGAAGGATATGGGACCACAATTATTCTAACAATACAGAATGTACCGACCAACACACACTAGGGATGGGAACGATTAATCGAATATTCGAAATGATTCAGGTATTCGAATAATTATTCATGTATTCGAATGAGTTATGAATATTTTTATACATTTTTTTTTTTGTATTAATTTTTTTTTTTGGGAGGGATGCCTAAGTTGATTACATATTATCAAATTGAATAATTCAATGTATATGACTGTGCCATAGCTAAATGTGTTAGGTGACGTCTAAAGGTGTGTTTTGAACCGCTCACCGGCCCCTCGCAGCGGGCAGAGCTGCAGCTGCTGATCTCTCTCTCTCTCGTGTCCGGTTATACTTCACTCGCGTTTATGTCCAAATCCATCAGATCTAGTTAGTTCTGGCACTGGTTCTAGCTAATGATATGGCTGCTGCCCCTCCCTACACGCAGATACACTTATTTGAACATGTATGTATTTAAAAAAAATTATTGAAAAAAAATGTCAAAAAAAATTCTGCAAATTTTTTTTTTTACGCATTTTTTTTTTTTATAGGATTTGTACATTTCGGTTAACCGGTTAACCGTTTTTGGGGGGGTCGAATATTCGAATATACATTTGCTATCAAATTCCCATCCCTAACACACACTGAGGTGAACGTTGGATATTGGAGTCGACAAAGGCAAGACGATGGCTTAATGATCCATCCATCCATCTTCTCCCGCTTATCCGTGGTCGGGTCGCGGGGATAGCAGTTCCAGCAGAGAGCCCCAAACTTTCTTTTCCCTGGCGACATCAACCAGCTCTGACTGGGGGATCCCAAGGCGCTCCCAGGCCAGCGAAGAGATATAATCCCTCCACCTGGTCCTAGGTCTACCCCTTGGTCTCTTCCCAGCTGGACGTGCCTGGAACACCTCCCTAGGGAGGCGCCCAGGTGGCATCCTAACTAGGTGCCCGAACCACCTCAACTGGCTCCTTTAGACGCGAAGGAGGAGCGGCTCAACTCCGAGTCCCTCCCTGATGACCGAACTTCTCACCTTATCCCTCAGGGAGACGCCAGCCACCCGGCGGAGGAAACCCATCTCGGCCGCTTGTATCCGCGATCTCGTTCTTTCGGTCATGACCCATCCTTCATGACCATATGTGAGGGTAGGAACGAAAATGGCCCGGTAGACAGAGAGCTTTGCCTTCTGGCTCAGCTCCCTTTTCGTCACAACGGTGCGGTAAAGCGACTGCAGTACCGCTCCCGCTGCTCCGATTCTCCGGCCCATCTCACGCTCCATTGATCCCTCACTCGAGAACAAGACCCCGAGATACTTGAACTCCTTCACTTGGGGTAAGGACTCATTCCCTACTTGGAGTGGACAGTCCATCGGTTTCCTGCTGAGAACCATGGCCTCAGATTTGGAGGTGCTGATCCTCATCCCAGCCGCTTCACACTCGGTTGCGAACCGATCCAGTGAGTGCTGAAGGTCGCAGACCGATGAAGCCATCAGAACCACATCATCTGCAAAAAGCAGTGGTGCAATCCTTAGTCCACCGAACTGCAGACCCCCCCCCCCACCACGACTACGCCTCGAAACCCGATCCATGTATATTACAAACAGGATTGGTGACAAAGCGCAGCCCTGGCGGAGGCCAACCCTCACCGGAAATGGGTCCGACTTACTGCCGAGGACCCGGACACAGCTCTCGCTTTGGGAGCACAGAGATTGGATGGCCCTGAGTAGAGACCCCCTCACCCCATACTCCCGCAGCACCTCCCACAGTAACTCCCTGGGAACCCGGTCATACGCCTTCTCCAAGTCTACAAAACACATGTAGACCGGATAAGCGTACTCCCAGGCCCCCTCCAGGATCCTTGCGAGAGTAAAAAGCTGATCCGTCGTTCCACGACCAGGACGGAATCCGCATTGTTCCTCCTCAATCTGAGGTTCCACAATCGGCCTGACCCTCCTTTCGAGTACCTTGGAGTAAACTTTCCCGGGGAGGCTGAGTAGTGTGATGCCTCTGTAATTGGCACACACCCTCTGATCCACCACCCCGGTCTGCCACTCCTTCGGTACTGTTTCCGACTTCCACGCAACGTTGATGAGACGTGTCAACCATGACAGTCCCTCAACACCCAGAGCCTTCAGCATTTCCGGGCGGATCTCATCCCCCCCCCGGGGCTTTACCTCAGTGACCTCCCCCCGGGAGATTGGCGTTGATCCCCCGTCATCCTCCAGCTCTGCCTCTAACATAGAGGGCGGAGTTGTCGGGTTCAGGAGTTCCTCAAAGTGTTCCTTCCAACGTCCCAACACTCCATCAGTTGAGGTCAACAACGTCCCATCCTTACTGTACACAGCTTGGATGGTTCCCTGCTTCCCCCTCCTGAGGTGTCGGACAGTTTTCCAGAACAACTTTGGTGCCGCCCGAAAGTCCTTCTCCATGTCTTCTCCGAACTTCTCCCACACCCGCTGCTTTGCCTCGGCCACGGCTGAGGCTGCTGCCCTTCGGGCCTGTCGGTACCTTGCAACTGCTTCGGGAGTCCCCCGGGATAACAAATCCCTGAAGGCCTCCTTCTTCAGTCGGACGGCTTCCCTGACCACCGGTGTCCACCAGGAGGTTCGAGGGTTACCGCCCCTTGAGGCACCTAAGACCTTGAGACCACAGCTCCCCACCGCGGCTTCGGCAATAGAGGCTTTGAACACCGACCACTCTGGTTCAATGTCCCCAACCTCCACAGGAATGCCCGAAAAGCTCCGCCGTAGGTGTGAGTTGAAGGCCTCCTGAACTTGGGCCTCCTCCAGACGTTCCCAGTTCACCCGAACTACACGTTTGGGCTTACCAGGTCTATCCAGAGGCTTCCCCCGCCACTCGACCCAACTCACCACCAGATGGTGATCAGTTGACAACTCCGCCCCTCTCTTTACCCGAGTGTCCAAAACATACGGCCTCAGGTCCGATGATACGATAACGAAATCGATCATGGACCTTCTGCCTAGGGTGCTCTGGTACCACGTACACTTATGAGCATCCTTATGTTCGAAAATGGTGTTTGTTATGGCCAATCCATGACTAGCACAGAAGTCCAGGAACAAACCACCACTCCGGTTCAGATCAGGGGGGCCGTTCCTCCCAATCACGCCCCTCCAAGTGTCTCCATCATTGCCCACATGTGCGTTGAAGTCTCC
>NW_027262162.1:0-22500 GCF_902827115.2 Pseudochaenichthys georgianus | reverse complement strand
GATATTGTACTTGAGTAAAAGTAGAAGTACTCAGGTCTCGTACTTGAGTAAAAGTAGAAGTATTCAGATATTGTGCTTGAGTAAAAGCAGAAGTACTCAGATATTGTACTTGAGTAAAAGTAGAAGTACTCAGGTCTCGTACTTGAGTAAAAGTAGAAGTACTCAGATATTGTGCTTGAGTAAAAGTAGAAGTACTCAGATATTGTACTTGAGTAAAAGTAGAAGTACTCAGGTCTCGTACTTGAGTAAAAGTAGAAGTACTCAGATATTGTACTTCAGTAAAAGTAGAAGTAATCAGATCTTGTACTTTAGTAAAAGTAGAAGTACTCAGGTCTCGTACTTGAGTAAAAGTAGAAGTATTCAGATATTGTGCTTGAGTAAAAGCAGAAGTACTCAGATATTGTACTTGAGTAAAAGTAGAAGTACTCAGGTCTCGTACTTGAGTAAAAGTAGAAGTACTCAGATATTGTACTTCAGTAAAAGTAGAAGTAATCAGATCTTGTACTTTAGTAAAAGTAGAAGTACTCAGATCTTGTACTTGAGTAAAAGTAGAAGTACTCAGATCCTGTACTTGAGTAAAAGTAGAAGTACCCGAGTGTAGGAATACTCTGTTACAGTAAAAGTCCTGCATTCAAAATGTTACTCAAGTAAAAGTAGAAAAGTATTCTCATCAAAATATAGTTAAAATATACTTACACAACTGTTAAGCTGTGTTTTTGACTTGACTTGTTAGGAGACTCAATTTGGGAGTCGTTGGTCTTGTATTGGGATAATTAGCAGCCTACCTGAATTGGTTTGTCTGGACTCAGGACATGAATTGGGACTAAACTGTATTTTCTTGGGACTGGTTGACCTTTTCAGGACTTGTTAAGGGACACCATTTGGGACTTCTAGGATAATCATGACTTGTCCTTTACATTAGGCGCGTTCTCACCGGAGTACTTTTCCCGTTTGGTTCCGTTAGTGCCTGGAATTTTGCGTTCACACCAAAACGAGTACTTAGTTCAGAGGACTTTTACTCCCCTTTGCAGTCCCTGCTGGAGAGGTGGTGCTTTCCTGGGGAGAGAAAGTACCAATTTCTATTGGCTGAGCGAATTGCAAACCACGGCCCGTAAAACTCTGAAAATGTTTGTGAAGCTGCCATTTTATTGGCTGGCATTAGCATTATTAGCATTATTAGCATTATTAGCATTAGCATTATTAGCATTATTAGCATTATTAGCATTAGCATTATTAGCATTATTAGCATTATTAGGGCCTGAGCACGTAGTGCAAAGACCTATTGAAATCGTCAGTATTATTATTCTTCTGTTACCGGTTCTGCACTTTCAACCTGTTTTTGAGGGGGTTGATCGGAAAAATTTCAAACCAGGACAAGATCAGCCCATATCCAATGTGATGCTAAATTGCGAATGAATAGTCGACTGCTCAAACGGGGAGCTCGTAAGCTAACGGAACATGTACCAATTTTGACGATTTAAATGCCACAAAATCGCTAAAATGACTTTCGGACGCAAAATTTGGAACACACGTCACAACCCACGTCTTTTTCCAGACTGTACACAAAAAATGTACATTTTTGTACACCAGCTCAGTAGCGCCCCCTATTGTGCGATAGTCACATATAGTTTCTCCAAACTACCCCAATCTTGCCACAGACATTACTGATGGAATTGCGGACATATTTCAAAATAGCTTCCATTAGCCCCGCCCCCCAGAAAGTCGGCCATTTTGAAAAATCTGTGTTATTCATGCATTTTAAGCGCTTTTTCGCAAACACCTCCTCGGGAAAAGATCGGGAAAATTCCAGTCCAGGACAAGTTAAGCCCATATCCAATATCATGTTAAATTGCGAATAAAATAGTTGCTAGCTCAATCGGGGCGAACGTAAGCTAACAGAGAATGTACCATTTTTGACGATTTACATGTCTCAAATGACTCCAAACTACTCGCATATAGTTTTCCAGATATTCACGAAACGCTGTATACACATTACTATTATGATGGCACACAGATTTACCAGCAACAGCTCTGCTTATTAATTTCCCACATTAACCATAAACACCCAATACATATAAAACTCCTAAACAATGTAGCCTATGGTGAAATGTTTTCCATCTTTGTTTTTCTATCTACGACTACAAACAGTATTTCCACTACAAGCACAACAGTAACACATCTTTCTATGCAATACAATAGAACAGTATGTGTTCACAGCCAATCCATGATTTAATGAGTATTTCCTTTGTGCCAAGAGCTGATTTAGTATATTGCATCAACGACCTTTTCAATTAAATTGACAATTCTTTTGTGTAATTAATAGTGTGTGAAACCAGGCAGAGTGAGTGACATGGTGTTCATTTCCACTATGCCAAAGCAGTTTACAGTTGCTGACGGTGTAAGGTAATATATATTGTCCTAAGTAATTGTAGCTGTGTTCAAAGGAGTACACGTTACAAGGCCGTGCGGGGGGAGCTGCCAGACCCAGATATCCTCAAAGTCAGCGAGGTATACAAGGACCTCTCAGCAGACATCTCACCATGAAAAAAAACGAATGGCTCACTACTCAACTCAATCTTGTGCACAGAGCCTATAGAACACATAATTTAAACCAGCAGGATGTAAACAGAGGAGAACAGCCGGTCTGATTTAGTGCCATGTGATTATCCTGTAATGAGTAACATACACAGTGTTGATCGACTATATAAACAGTTCATTTATTGTCTCGATACATGTGTTGTGTAAGACATTTTAATCAATTTGATACGTCAATATTAAATGTACCTTTATTTTGAAAAACTTTATTGTGAATGACAAACCGGATGTCACATTTCCGGTATTTCCGGTTTAGGGAGAGACTTAATTCAGGTAGCTTGCCTTGGCTGTCTGTGTGCGCGGAGGTTTTGTCGTCAACAGACTCATTAAACTACCCACTTCTCGGTACATAGAAACCCTGCTCCACGGTCAAACGTGAGTAATATCGCAATTGGTGTGTTATACTGAAATGTGTTGACCTATACTTTATACTTTATTTATATATATGTATGCTTTTCATTGGAACACGCCGTGGGTGTGTGCAGTGCTAATGCTAATACCTAGCGCCACTTGTTTTGATGTACGTTTTTGTTGGTAACCTCGCTAGTTTGTATCTTTTAGTGTTGAGGTGGGCACCGTTAGATTCTGTGTCTCCTTGCGGTCATAAACAATGTGTTTGATGTGGAGCTAGGATAAGTAATAAGGGAGCTAGGAGTGATTTTCGGTGCAGTAATAGGTTAGCATTTTTCGCTCGGGGCTAATTCAGAGGCTCACTGTTAGCATTGTGTGTTTTTTGTGAAAAAATAAATGAAAAAGATCAGTTAAATTAGTTTTTTTCCCATTGGATATACTATGGATATAAAATATTCATAGTTTATTAAATATTAAGCTTCCTTAGACGTTGTTTCCTGAAAATGACGCGATTACGGGTCCGTGGGGCCTAAGACGATAACAGAGTATGTTTTATTTTTATTTTATTTATTTTTTCACAACAGTTGTATTTGGATGGAATGAATACCTATAGTGATAATACAAAGTAATAAAATGATTTTTACAGTGAAAACGTTCAAATGGAACTGATGGTTCCCAAATTACCCAGAGGTGAGGTGGACTTTATTTTTCTAAACCTCTCTTAAAAAGGTCAAATTTCACTTGTTTTGCATCAATCTTGATACAGGGTACTTATTATATGTTATAGTTTGGATTCCTAAAGCTTTTAGTCTACTAAACTCATCATTCAAGGGTGGTTTTCACTATAAGTAATGTTTTTTTTTAGGCGGACATTAGAATTTACATGTTTTTACTATGTTCCATCTCAATTTACTTTAAAATAAAAACATCTCTATTGTACGGTGGCCCTGAAGCATTTCACAAAACACAACAGCATTTCACAAAACACAACAGCATTTCACAAATCGCCACAGCATTTCAGAAAACACCACAGCATTTCACAAAACACCACAGCATTTCACAAAACGCCACAGCATTTCACAAAACACCGCAGCATTTCACATTGGACGGAAAGGGTATTCCTTAGGGAGAAGCACTGCTGTGATTGGTTGTTTTTGCTGCCAATCAAGAAATGACTTTGTGATTGGACCAACACATCAGCCGTTAGCTGTTAGCACACACTCAGAGCTCACAGCTCCTCATATCTGTTCAGAAACTGGACAAAAGTTAAAGATATGCAAAACACAGACTGTCTATGTCATGGTGAATACAGTCGCTGCTTTATTTATGTCTGTATGATGTTGTTGTGAGTGTGGACGGAGCAGCTACAGGTTAGTTTAGCCTGATCGATCCGAACCCTCTCCAGCGTCTTTTTTGAATCACAGGAGTAAACACAGAATTAATGCTTTATTAATTCATGGTTTTTAAGGGGCTTATCTCCATGTAAATACTATGGTAGACTACCCAGTTACTAAATCAGCCTACTATCACCTAAAGAACATATCTAGGATTAAAAGACTAATGTCACAGCAGGATTTGGAGACACGTGTCCATGCCTTTATCTTCAGTAGACTGGACTACTGCAATGGTGTCTTCACAGGTCTCACTAAAACATCTATTAGGAAGCTGCAGCTGATTCAGAACGCCGCTGCTCGAGTCCTCACTGACACTAAGAAAGTGGATCACATCACTCCTGTTCTGAAGTCTTCACACTGGCTTCCTGTGTGTCAAAGAATAGATTTCTAAATACTGCTGCTGGTTTATAAAGCACTGAATGGTTTAGGCCCAAAATACATTTCTGACCTCCTGCTAAATTATGAACCATCCAGATCTCTCAGGTCTTCAGGGACTGGTCAGCTTCCTGTCCCCAGAGACAGGTCTCTCAGGTCTTCAGGGACTGGTCAGCTTCCTGTCCCCAGAGACAGATCTCTCAGGTCTGCAGGGACTGGTCAGCTTCCTGTCCCCAGAGTCAGAACTAAACCTGGAGAAGCAGCGTTCAGTTATTATGCTCCAAACATCTGGAACAAACTCCCAGAAACCTGCAGGTCCGCTGCAACTCTGACTACTTTCAAATCCAGGCTGAAGACTTTTCTTTTTGTCGCTGCTTTTAATTGAACTATTCATATCTTAGACTGCACTGTAACTTTTATCCATGTACTTTTTCTTGTAATGTTTAATTGAACTATTCATATTTTAGACTGCACTGTAACTTTTATCCATGTATTTTTCCTTAATGTTTATTTGATTAGCTTTTCTTTTTTAATGCTTAATGTCTTTCATTTTTTTTTTTGTAAAGCACTTTGAATTGCCTTGAGTTGAAAAGTGCTCTATAAATAAACTTGCCTTGCCTTGCCTTACCCAATATTCGCATCGCTCTAATCGCTTGAGTTTCACCGCGGCTGTCAGCTGTGTTTGCTCCTGTCATTCAAACAAGACGCGCTGGAGAGGGGGCGGGAAGTATCTCCATGTAAATCCTATAGGATATACCAACTACAACAAAATGAACATATTTGACAGTGATTTAATTGTAATACACGTTTCAAAGTGATGCCGAAGTAACTAATACTGATAACGGTTAGTAAAAACCATGAATTAATGCTTTGACAAGTCTGCAGACAAGACGGCAGGCGAAAAGCTTTTAAAATGCGTGTTTTCAGAATGGAATCGGATCCATCAGGCTAAACTAACCTGTAGCTGCTCCGTCCACACTCACAACAACGTCATACAGACATAAATAAAGCAGCGACTGTATTCGCCATCTGTGGTTTGTACATATTTAACTTTTGTCCAGTTTCTGAACAGATATGAGGAGCTGTGAGCTGTGAGTGTGTGCTAACGGCTGATGTGTTGGGAGGGACGGGTTGGGACATATTGCGCTGTCGGACGTTGACCAATCACGAAGCGTCATTTCTTCACTGGCAGCAAAAACAACCAATCACAGCAGTGCTGTCTGGCTGGCTCTGTCCAATCATAAACAAGAAGTGTTCTCCCTACGGAATACCCTTTCCGTCCAATGTGAAATGCTGTAGCGTTTTGTGAAATGCTGTTGTGTTTTCATTTTAAGTCATACGCTAATATTAACCAATACACAGCTTCAATTATTACTTTACTTACCTTGACCACATAACAGCTGGATTGAAGGTTTGCTTTTTGATCAATAAACACAACAACAAAAAGCAGACTCCACTGCTATGGAACATACATGGCCTAATATCAAGAGGAGATGCGTTTATTGAGTAAACAAACAGTCAAGGGCAGAACGTCTGCACAACCCACTGCACCGCACGCCACGGTTAACCTGTTAAGCCGGCGGGGACCCTGGTTTTTTTTTCCACGACACTGTGTCTCAGAGCATCTTAATATTTAAAAACCTATTAATGTGTTATACCAGATTAAAGAGAAGAATCTCAGCTAACTGACGATAAGAACAATTTTTACCGAAACAAAACAAAAGTCTCACAAGAAGCGTTAGCATTAGCCCTTAGCTAAAACGGGCAGATGCTACTTCCGGTGCTAACTAGCAAAAACGACCTTGAAAACGTAATGTTTTCTGCACAAACTACATATCATCTGAAAGCTGACACTCCACAGATTATTTTTGTTATAAGTATCATCACTGTAGGACACAAACTCACTGAGCTAGCAGCCAGAACAGAGAAGAAAAAAAACAACAGTTTTCAAAACCATAACAATAAGTATGTCTTCCCGTTGCTGTTTTGTGATCAAAGCTCGTGTTCAAGGGAATAAAAACGCTGCTTAAGGTTAATCCAATGTCTCTTAGTCACTTTAGAATTGTTCCTGATAATCTATCATTACATTCATGGCAGCAGAGTAGGTATAAAGTTTTGCAGTCCCGAGCTAATGCTGTCTCACGTGCTGTTTACGCAAACCTCTCTCTACTTGACGTAAGTGTTTAGCGGGACTTACTAACTGTCACTCGATTCTATTGGCTCCAACGGTTCAGAAAAGGTGTCAATCACCCAAATCGACCAATGGGTTCCAAAGATATGATCCTGCGTAGTATAAACTACGCCCGCTCCATTACGCATTACGCAGCCAGAAGGGAGAGCTTCACCACCGAGGCGAGCAGGTGCTAGAGATGCTAGCTGACGATAGCGGGGCTTTGATCATACCAAATGACTCTTCGTCGGATGATGAAGATCTCCTCCAGCCAGACCTGGATCCGGGCAGTAGTGACTCGGATGTTGAACTTCCACCACGGGAAAGGTATGTAATCTCTCTGTTTTTATATATTACTTATGTGTTTGGTGGAACTGTGTCACAGTGCTAGCTTAGCCAAGAAGCTACAGGAATGATTAGGCAAAATGCTAAATAGTTTTACTTGTCTTTTTGGAGTTACATTTTCTAAATGAATGGCCAGTGAATGAATATATACATGTGTTTACTTATTTATTTGGTGTAATATTATTTATTTATAGTCCAATATTATCCTATAAGTATAAGCCAGTGAATTAATCTAATCTCTTTGTTTTTCCACATTTGTTAGATGCAGCAGGACAAAGCCACACACCCAGAAGACTGTCAGGGAGCAGCTTGCTGCAGAATTGTTGGAGTTTGCTGAAGGCCCTGCTGAAGGCCCTGCATCTCCACCACCCCCTCCTCCACCACTCACATGCATGCCCGAGTATTATGGGGAAGATGCAGTCCGGGACACGAACGTTTGAGAAATTACGAACGGCTCATTTCGGAGGACACGCGCGCATCTGCTTGACGTCGGGACGACCAGCGACCCTCCCCTACAGGCGCTCGGACGCGAAGGCCCGCCCACAACTGCGTGCACGTCTGTGACCGCAGTTTTAATTAGCATTAACATTCGCTTTAAGACACAAAACAACTCTGAAGAAGGCGTTGTACATCCCATCGTACCCCCGCGCACCAACGCAGAGAGACTAACTTATGGCAACACAAGAGAGAACATGGGAGCGGTGGAGATGAGGAGGTGTCGGCGTTCTGGCGATTTACTCGGAAGTCTTCAGAAGCTGCTGGCCGAGGACTCCGGGTGGCAGTATACGCCGTGAAGTTGTTTGCGGCCTGCCAGTAAACCCAAAGCAGAAGAAGAAGAAGAAGAAGAAGAAGAAGTGACGTCAGCGGCTTCATTTCAATCTTACCTCAAGGAACTCATTACGGTGTGAACGCGATCTGTACTTATATGGGGCTCTAAGTGCTGGCTCTAATGCGGCTTTCACACCAGCGCTTTCCCCTCTCTAGCTCCGAGCGGGAGCTTTTCTGGTTCAGCTCCGGTTAGCTCACACTGCAGCGGCCGCTCTAAAGTATCCCTGTCCGACTCACACAAGCAGCTGATGCATATCCCCAGCTCCCTTAGCCTAAGTGAATGTGTGTCAGTCTGAATTGACACTGTTTGGTATCACAACGCTGTTATGAAAGTTTCTCTGGTATAAAACGGGTGATGTTACCATAGCAACCGAAGCTAAACTGACTACTTGCATCCGATAGCTGCAATAATACAAAACAACACGTCTGCCTCTCTCCACAATGATCGATAACAGTGAACGGATGGTCAAAGTAAGGCACAAATAAACAGAACCACACGAAGCCTGGTTAGTGCTGCCTGACTTTATAAAGTGTGTTTATAGGCACTACTGCTTGGAGGAAGGCTGACAGTCGACCCATGGGAGGTGGGTTTAGTTTCCTGCACGCCTCGACGTGAGAGAGACGTAAGCGACGTCACCTCTTAGCTCCAAAGCTCTTGCCTCTGGACCGACAATTTTTTGGAGCTGGAAATGAAGCGGATTCCGGAGCTAAGAGCCGGCGCCGCTGCGGTGTGAACAGGAAAACCCGGCGCATTCAGGCTCTAGCTCCGAGCCGGAGCTGAAAAGGCGCTGGTGTGAAAGGGGCAAAAGTGCTGGCTCCAAGTGCTGGCTCCAAGTGCTGGCTCCAAGTGCTGGCTCCAAGTGCTGGCTCCAAGTGCTGGCTCCAAGTGCTGGCTCCAAGTGCTGGCTCCAAGTGCTAGCTCTAAGTGCTGGCTCCAAGTGCTGGCTCTAAGTGCTGGCTCCAAGTGCTGGCTCCAAGTGCTGGCTCCAAGTGCTGGCTCCAAGTGCTGGCTCCAAGTGCTGGCTCCAAGTGCTAGCTCTAAGTGCTGGCTCCAAGTGCTGGCTCTAAGTGCTGGCTCCAAGTGCTGGCTCCAAGTGCTGGCTCCAAGTGCTGGCTCTAAGTGCGGCAAAGTACTGTGTGAACGCGGCCCTTGGCATTTATTTGGGACTTCTCTGCCTTTGCTAAACTAAAGGGTAATGTTGTGAATCGAGTGGCCCGTGGTGGTGGTGGGGTTATGGTATGGGCAGGCGTATGTTATGGACGACGAAGACAGGCCACTCGATTCACAACATTACCCTAACCCTAACCCTCACACCAGATACTGCCTGGTTTTCGGACCCCCCCAGACCCTGCCTCTGCACACGTCCTCTTCCCCGCGGCCTCTGCACACGTCCTCTTCCCCGCGGCCTCTGCACACGTCCTCTTCCCCGCGGCCTCTGCACACGTCCTCTTCCCCGCGGCCTCTGCACACGTCCTCTTCCCCGCGGCCTGTGCACACGTCCTCTTCCCCGCGGCCTCTGCACACGTCCTGTTCCCCGCGGCCTCTGCACACGTCCTCTTCCCCGCGGCCTCTGCACACGTCCTCTTCCCCGCGGCCTCTGCCCTCTTTCACCGTCCAGTGGTCTGAAGAGCTGAAGTGAGAGCGACCCTTGTAGAGAAGGAGCTTCAGGGGTTAGGCTAAAAGTGATGAAGACGAAGGTGGTTCTTTATGACTTCTACAACATGTGAGGCTCTGAGGCGAATAAAGGCATTTCACACAAACAGTGGTCTTTCTCTAAAGTCTAAACTAAACCAGGCATTTTTAGTTTGAATCAGAATCGCTATCTTTATACCTGCAAATATTGTGTTTGAATGTGACGAGTAAAGACATTAATTGATCTGGAAAAAGCCTAAGAAGCGTAGACAGCCATCAGCGAGTTGCCTCGTGGGTAGGGAGCACGCAGAGCGTCATGATTACACACGAGAGTCTGACACTCCACAATGTCTCCAGGATTCGTCTCCAATTTTCTCCCCCGTCTCCCTCCGAAGATCCTTTGACACGTTTATCTCTGGGAGTCAGAGCTCTGCGATCTGATTGGTCCCCGTCTCATCCGCCAAGAAAAATCAATACGCCTCAAACAAAAGCGACGGTCTGCAGAACTGCCCGATATCTGGAGTTATTAAAAAGATTTACAGATCAATAAATATAATAACCTTTATGTGAGAGAGAAGCATCATGCACTTTCTACTTTAAAGAGTCCTCTCCTGCTGATGTTCAGGTGTATATCAGTATGTAGTGTCTCTACTTTAAAGAGTCCTCTCCTGCTGATGTTCAGGTGTATATCAGTATGTAGTGTCTCTACTTTAAAGAGTCCTCTCCTGCTGATGTTCAGGTGTATATCAGTATGTAGTGTCTCTACTTTAAAGAGTCCTCTCCTGTTGATGTTCAGGTGTATATCAGTATGTAGTGTCTCTACTTTAAAGAGTCCTCTCCTGCTGATGTTCAGGTGTATATCAGTATGTAGTGTCTCTACTTTAAAGAGTCCTCTCCTGCTGATGTTCAGGTGTATATCAGTATGTAGTGTCTCTACTTTAAAGAGTCCTCTCCTGCTGATGTTCAGGTGTATATCAGTACGTAGTGTCTCCTACTTTAAAGAGTCCTCTCCTGCTGATGTTCAGGTGTATATCAGTATGTAGTGGCTCTACTTTAAAGAGTCCTCTCCTCTGATGTTCAGGTGTATATCAGTATGTAGTGTCTCTACTTTAAAGAGTCCTCTCCTGCTGATGTTCAGGTGTATATCAGTATGTAGTGTCTCTACTTTAAAGAGTCCTCTCCAGCTGATGTTCAGGTGTATATCAGTATGTAGTGTCTCTACTTTAAAGAGTCCTCTCCTGCTGATGGTCAGGTGTATATCAGTATTTAGTGACTCTACTTTAAAGAGTCCTCTCCTGCTGATGTTGAGGTGTATATCAGTATGTAGTGTCTCTACTTTAAAGAGTCCTCTCCTGCTGATGTTCAGGTGTATATCAGTGTGTAGTGTCTGTACTTTAAAGAGTCCTCTCCTGCTGATGTTCAGGTGTATATCAGTGTGTAGTGTCTCTACTTTAAAGAGTCCTCTCCTGCTGATATTCAGGTGTATATCAGTGTGTAGTGTCTCTACTTTAAAGAGTCCTCTCCTGCTGATGTTCAGGTGTATATCAGTATGTAGTGTCTCTACTTTAAAGAGTCCTCTCCTGCTGATGTTCAGGTGTATATCAGTATGTAGTGTCTCTACTTTAAAGAGTCCTCTCCTGCTGATATTCAGGTGTATATCAGTGTGTAGTGTCTCTACTTTAAAGAGTCCTCTCCTGCTGATGTTCAGGTGTATATCAGTATGTAGTGTCTCTACTTTAAAGAGTCCTCTCCTGCTGATGTTCAGGTGTATATCAGTATGTAGTGTCTCTACTTTAAAGAGTCCTCTCCTGCTGATGTTCAGGTGTATATCAGTATGTAGTGTCTCTACTTTAAAGAGTCCTCTCCTGCTGATGTTCAGGTGTATATCAGTATGTAGTGTCTCTACTTTAAAGAGTCCTCTCCTGCTGATGTTCAGGTGTATATCAGTATGTAGTGTCTCTACTTTAAAGAGTCCTCTCCTGCTGATGTTCAGGTGTATATCAGTATGTAGTGTCTCTACTTTAAAGAGTCCTCTCCTGCTGATGTTCAGGTGTATATCAGTATGTAGTGTCTCTACTTTAAAGAGTCCTCTCCTGCTGATGTTCAGGTGTATATCAGTATGTAGTGTCTCTACTTTAAAGAGTCCTCTCCTGCTGATGTTCAGGTGTATATCAGTATGTAGTGTCTCTACTTTAAAGAGTCCTCTCCTGCTGATGTTCAGGTGTATATCAGTATGTAGTGTCTCTACTTTAAAGAGTCCTCTCCTGCTGATGTTCAGGTGTATATCAGTATGTAGTGTCTCTACTTTAAAGAGTCCTCTCCTGCTGATGTTCAGGTGTATATCAGTATGTAGTGTCTCTACTTTAAAGAGTCCTCTCCTGCTGATGTTCAGGTGTATATCAGTATGTAGTGTCTCTACTTTAAAGAGTCCTCTCCTGCTGATGTTCAGGTGTATATCAGTATGTAGTGTCTCTACTTTAAAGAGTCCTCTCCTGCTGATGATCAGGTGTATATCAGTATGTAGTGTCTCTACTTTAAAGAGTCCTCTCCTGCTGATGATCAGGTGTATATCAGTAAGTATATTGTGAAGCGATTCCTTTGTACTTTACTTAAGTATTTCCATGTCATGCTACTTCACACCAGAGGAGTAAAGTAACTCACTACATTAACTCAAGTATTGTACTCGGAGTACTTCTAATTATTCTCAAGTACAAGATCTGAGTACTTTTACTACTAAATCTACTTAAGTACAGTAGTTGCGTGAAAGTACTTAGTTTATTTGCACTACTGGCTGCACCGACAACCTTTAAGTATATTTTATGTAATTATAAAACAAGTGAATCAAAGCTTAAAGGTTTCGAGCAGAGGTTGATTTGTTGGTATCTGGCGCCCCCTGGTGGGCAAAGGTTACAGGTGTTTTTAAATACTACAAGATAACATTCAATGTAATACTTGAGGTTTTAACTAAAATGCGTCACAACATTTACGGTGATGTCTTTACAATAGCAGTCTCTAAATCAGGGGTCTCCAACACGTCGATCGCGAGCTACCGGTAGCTCGCGGGCAGCTTTTCAGTAGCTCGCCGCTCGATTATCGATTATAGCGTAGTAACGCTGCTTCTTGATTTTTCGGCCGCGGCCGGACAATTAAGTGTTTTTATTTTTAGAATTGTTTCTGTCACACGAATATAAAATTGGTCCGTGACGCAGAGATCAAGGAACAGACGTGACAGCGGCACAGCGACACCACACACGGAGCAGTCTGCTTCTCCAGCAGCACCAGAACCACCGGCAGAATGGCCCGCTCTGAATCAGGCCGCGTCGCTGCGGCTCAGAGACACAGGGAGGGATTTGAGTTTTTGAAAAACACTCGTTATCGTCATGTCAGGTTTTTGGTGGATTTAATCAAGTCTTGATGCAGAGTATGAATCTCCTCTCGCTATTTTCAGTTAAATACGCGTGTAAAGTTTGTGAAGGCAGGAGGAAAGCTTCCGCGATCACCGTCTCCTCTCGGTTCCTCCAAACCCCGCCCCCTCCTGAAAGATAACTACTAATAAGAGTGACAGGCTGATAGAACCTTTATTATTCACTTAATCACTGAGAGATGATGAAGCTAACTTAATCTCATACATTCATGGGACTCATGTAACAGTGAGACAGAGAATGTGAGTGTGCACCCACATGCACTATTTTTGTTTTTATAATGCTGTTGTAAATACTCCTGTTGTCTGCTGTGTTCAGACTTCATGTGTGTGATCCTCCTTCAGGACATTCAGTGTCCTTTCCTAACAGAAGGCCGTGGCTAGAAGCTGCAGCTAGACTGCAGAAGTATTAGTTTTTTGTCTTTGAGGATGGAAAAATGTCACACACAGAAATAGGGAGGCTAGACCTACAATTGATTAATTATGGTTTATAATTTAATGTCAAGACGAAGAAGAAGAAGAAAAGATGGCTGAACTGTTCAGTGTCTGTGGAGATGGAGGTTATAAATCTCCAAAATCATGTTCAGCTGAAGTCTCAGCAAACTCACAACATTTCTGGAGCCTTGTGTACGCCCAGAAAACTATAAGAACATCACCAAGCAGCGCTGAACACGTCTGCTTTATTAGGCTCTACTTTGTGAAGCAGCTTTTTCCGGCATGAATGAAATCTAACTACAGAACAAGGCCGACTGATGAACATGTAAATGACTCTATTAGAGTGGACCTGAGTGGGTCCAGCAGACCCCTGTATGGTGACTCCATGCAGCGCCAGTCGTCTCACTGACTGTGAAAAAGAGTGAATGCACTTATTTTACACACGTGCCATAAGATGCTTGCAAGGTGGTGAGTAAGGCGATGTATTTACTCTGTGGGCCGTAAGAAGAAGTGAACACATTGTAATCTGCTCTTGGACATGTGAATCTTCAGTGAAGTACTTACTATGTTGTTCATATTAATACGTGAGAAATTGTCGTTTTCTTGGACCTTGATGTGAAGTTAAGATTTTAGATAAGCTTTAGGTATTGATTTCACACAAAAGTAGCTTAATTCAACTGATGAGTGCGATGTGAATACATGTAAGCGATGCGATGCAAGTAGCTCTTGGCCACTTTCATTTTTTCAAAGTAGCTCTCAGGTGGAGAAAGGTTGGAGACCCCTGCTCTAAATGTTTCCCTTCTCACTTGGTCACTTTCATTTCATATAAAACAGAGACAATGTTTGCCTTTCTTTCCTTCATTGCCCTGGTGTTAGCAGCTGTGATTGAGTTTAAACAATGAATGCATTTATTCCTCCTTAAAGGAATGGTCCACTCATTAGATAATTAATCAAAACGTCAGTATTTAGTGAAACGTTATGTTTAAACCACACCCTGAAGAGATCCGCGATACTCCCCGGTAAATAATGATTTTATAGCTCTTTTTTATCAAGACCTGTATATTCCGTCTGGCCGCCGCCATGTTTGCCATTTCCAGTAGTCACGTGATGGTCGTGACGTCATCCATGCGTTCACTTTGTCAACACACGGAAACATGGCGGAGTATTTCAGTTCGGACTCGTCAGCAGAGGAAGAAGTTTTGACCAATGTGAAGAGATTGGATGGGAATTCAGCCATACATATCAGCATGACACTACGACACCCTCTGTCCTTAGTCCCTCTGTCCTTAGACTCTCCGTCCTTAGACCCTCTGTCCTTAGTCCCTCTGTCCTTAGACCCTCTGTCCTCAGACCCTCTGTCCTTAGACTCTCTGTCCTTAGACCCTCTGTCCTCAGACCCTCTGTCCTCAGACCCTCTGTCCTTAGTCCCTCACATCGTACAAGGAAACACTTCCGAAGAAAACCCCCAGTTTAAAGGAACATGGAGAAACCTCAGGGAGAGCAGCAGAGGAGGGATCCCTCTCCCAGGACGGACAGACGTGCAATAGATGCCGTGTGTAAATTGAAGAGATAATACATTTGCAACATAGGTAGTCCAGATGTTTGGAAATGCATGTGTGTATAATGGGAAGATGATATAAGATACTATATGTATGCATGTAGTACCACCCTTGCTAGCGATTCCCTCTCTAGTTTAGCATACTCAGCTTCGTTGTCCCTGGCCATAGAATCACGATTTTATGGGGCCGGAAAAACTGGGGGAAATACACACTAGCCGGTCCTACGCTATATGGAAAGGCCACCAACAACTGTCCTGGCCTGGACGCTAAAGGACGCTAAAGCGGGGCTAGCCGCTGCAATGGAAATGCGCTATAACATACCTTATTCTTACTCCGAGCACTACTTCTGCTCCTCCGTCGCTTCACACTTGCAGAGGGCGATTTCTCAACTGGCCGAACTGGTGTCCTGGTCGGTGATGACACCAGAAAGACCGATGGTACTGCATCTCCATTGAGTAATGGTTGTTCTTTAAATCCCATGTTATGTTTATCATACTCTCAGAGTAGTCGTCCGGAAATGTGAAATGTTCGCTGCATACATGAGCCTGTGAATCTCTCGGTTCGGGCCGGTGTTGCAGTATAACGCGAGTCATGACAACTGGCGACATTCTATTATTGTCGTCATAGGAACCCGGGGCGTGTACATTGAGGACCCATTGTTGACTTACCATGTCGATCGCCTCGTTTGTCGTTCACGTTCATCTGTTGCTATATCTGCCTTCCTACGATCGCTTTGATGCACATTCAGTACTCGTGTGTGAGGCTGTGGGTGAGAGGTGGATATCGTGACGCTTACAGGGAGGTATCGAACATTACAAAGTAGGTGACTGTGTGGATGCCTGTTCAAAATATTGCAAACTTGAATAAATCATTGAAATTATATTTATGTCCGACTTTCATTTGTACATCGTTCTTAATGTGATGTATAGCAGCTCTGATAGCGTCCATACCTTCAGACAGCCTACAAGTGAAACAAGTCGTTTATTCACAGCCCGAGCGCTCATCGAGATGACTGGGTCCTCATGACAGGCTGTGATCAGCTCCGATTCAATTGTGATATCAATGCTGTAGCTATTCTCCAGGGAGCACGTTTTTAATGAAATACTTGTACCCCTCTCATCACAACAAGACTCTACGCTGTGCAGGAAAACAATTACATCCATGAAAATAGCCTTGATGCATGGGAATGGGTCAGAAGTTGTATTTATTTCCTGGCTGGAAGACTGGGATCCACCCTGGATTGGTTACCTCTGCATCACTGGGTGAACACTCTATAACAGATATTATAAATGTTTACTTTAATTCACCACACGTGCATGTCTTTGCACTTTGGGAGGACACTGGAGCCGTTGAAGAAACTTCTGAGCATGCACTCTGAAGAGAAAGGAAAACAGCTAAGATCTAAACTATACATTGCTTGCTTAATGAAATGTAAACAACGTCATTACTGCTTACTCTGGACGAGTGATGTAACATGTTTGTCAATATTCTAACATGTCTTTTTTCTGTTTATTTTAAGATCGAGTGCACTGGGTGCGCTGTGTGGTACCACATAGTGCACTGGGTGCGCTGTGTGGTACCACATAGTGCACCCAGTGCGCTATGTGGTACCACACAGTGCACTGGGTGCGCTGTGTGGTACCACACAGTGCACTGGGTGCGCTGTGTGGTACCACATAGTGCACTGGGTGCGCTGTGTGGTACCACATAGTGCACTGGGTGCGCTGTGTGGTACCACATAGTGCACCCAGTGCGCTGTGTGGTACCACATAGTGCACTGGGTGCGCTGTGTGGTACCACATAGCGCACTGGGTACACTGTGTGGTACCACACGTACTGTGTTGGGGAGCCCTGTCAATGCAGAGCTGTAAAGGCTGCACTTCTTAGACACACACACACACACACACACACACACACACACACACACACACACACACACACACACACACACACACACACACACACACACACACACACACACACACACACACACACACACACACACACACACACACACACACACACACACACACACACACACACACACACACACACACACACACCGTTTATTATTTCTGTTGGCAAAATCCTGAATGTCCTCCTCCAGCATGAGAGTAACATGATAACAAAGGTATAGGTATCCCAACTGTAGCTGTGAGCATGACAGGACGTGTGACGACCTGGAAGAGCATCAGACTGCTTGAGGCAGATGATAGCTCTGTGATGAACATGATGACTCAGCCTCTATGGAGAGAGACATCAAGCATGCTCACTATGGAGAGAGACATCAAGCATGCTCATTATGGAGAGAGACATCAAGCATGCTCACTATGGAGAGAGACATCAAGCATGCTCATTATGGAGAGAGACATCAAGCATGCTCATTATGGAGAGAGACATCAAGCATGCTCATTATGGAGAGAGACATCAAGCATGCTCATTATGGAGAGAGACATCAAGCATGCTCATTTCTGACGTGGAGCTGATCTGAAGTAAACATTGATACTGCTTTCTGTTCCTCCATCTTGTGACTGAGTGACTCCCTCTCTGGATATCAGCCTGTGAAGGACACTGCTCAGGAACTAGTCTCTGTGTGTGATGACTCCTTCCATGTGAAGGACACTGCTCAGGAACTAGTCTCTGTGTGTGATGACTCCTTCCCTGTGAAGGACTCTGCTCAGGAACTAGTCTCTGTGTGTGATGACTCCTTCCATGTGAAGGACACTGCTCAGGAACTAGTCTCTGTGTGTGATGACTCCTTCCATGTGAAGGACACTGCTCAGGAACTAGTCTCTGTGTGTGATGACTCCTTCCCTCAGGAGAGGATCCCAGACACACGGATCAGAGGCTGAAGCTCGAGCCGGGACCAGGGAGATTGTTCTAACAATTTCCAATAAATGTTATTCTGAAACATAACTATCACTGCTGTCTTTCCTTCTATGAATGAAGCAAACAGAAGTCAAGCTGGCGCTCAGCCCTCCACAAGGTGCCTGGTTGCAACTTAGACAGTTAAGCATGTGATATCAGAGGGTGCTCCTCAGGGTGCAACACGGAAGGCAGACAGAATTAGACACAGGTGTCACATGAACTTTACATGTTCTGGAAAGTTCCTCATACAGCTTCAGCCTTTGTGATCTCATGAAGTCCCCAAGTGACACACCCTGAACAGTCTGTCATGGTCCTTGTCATTTGCTTTTGTGTTCCCATAGCAACATGTCCAAGACGTCCAGGTGCCAGGCTAACACGTGTGGCAGAACCAGCTGCATCTGGAAAGGTCTTTTGTTGCTAAAGTTAACATTCAAGCCATTTGAGAATAAACATGCTAACATGTCATCTGTTAAACATTAAGCTGCCTCGGCTCTTTTCTGATTGTGATTACATATCACCTGCT
This sequence comes from Pseudochaenichthys georgianus, assembly GCF_902827115.2. NCBI lineage: Eukaryota > Metazoa > Chordata > Actinopteri > Perciformes > Channichthyidae > Pseudochaenichthys > Pseudochaenichthys georgianus. Next base: position 4,003 of record NW_027262162.1, on the reverse strand, counting down.
GTAGAAACATTTATTGATGACATTGATATGAAACTAATGCCATACGTTTTGCTGTGACCCTGATGTCACATCGGGACTTTAGCCCTAAACAGGAAACCCGGAGTGACATATCTGCACACATATGATTACGATCTGCTCGGTTCATTTAGCTGATTCAATTATATTTAGTTAACATATTCTTTATTATTCAATTCAAAGTATGTTCAAACAAATGTAAACCAAAAAAATCATCCTCATTAATGAAGTTATAAATAAGAGTTACTTATATGTCACATTTCAGATATGTGACACTAGGGGGGGGGGTTACTTATCATAAATGTGTTCTCGTGGTCTATTCAGTCTAAATGACGTTCCCCTTAATTTCCCCAAAAGTAGAAATGTGTCCGGGTTCTTAAGGGTTAAACGTATAGGCTTAAAGGCACAATATAACTACTGTATTATATGTATTCAACGTGTGCCCCGCTGGACTTATGTTTCTGTAGTTTACCGCTGTGACACATCAGTAGAGCCACGGAAGATAGTTTGTGTGTTTCATTCCCATGCATCAAGGTTATTTTCATGTATGTAATTGTGTTTCCTGCACAGTGTAGTCTTGTTGTGATGAGAGGGGTACAAGTATTTCATTAAAAACGTGCTCCCTGGAGAATAGCTACAGCATTGATATCACAATTGAATCGGAGCTGATCACAGCCTGTCATGAGGACCCAGTCATCTCGATGAGCGCTCGGGCTGTGAATAAACGCCTTGTTTCACTTGTAGGCTGTCTGAAGGTATGGACGCTATCAGAGCTGATATACATCACATTAAGAACGATGTACAAATGAAAGTCGGACACAAATATAATTTCAATGATTTATTCAAGTTTGCAATATTTTGAACAGGCATCCACACAGTCACCTACTTTGTAATGTTCGATACCTCCCTGTAAGCGTCACGATATCCACCTCTCACCCACAGCCTCACACACGAGTACTGAATGTGCATCAAAGCGATCGTAGGAAGGCAGATATAGCAACAGATGAACGTGAACGACAAACGAGGCGATCGACATGGTAAGTCAACAATGGGTCCTCAATGTACACGCCCCGGGTTCCTATGACGACAATAATAGAATGTCGCCAGTTGTCATGACTCACGTTATACTGCAACACCGGCCACATTTCGCTAGCCACTGCCTCCGAATGTACTTCTTACGCTTACCTTTTGGCAACAGATGGAACCGAGCATTCCGTGGATTGTTCCTATCCGAATTATGGCAATATTTGGCGATACAGTGAGGCATATTTGAAGAGAGAAACTACAGTAAATAACATGGAGATCAACGTGTCTTCGAAAACCAAACGCATGGATTACGTCACGTCCGGGAAATGGCGGCGCCCACAGTGTTGATGTTATTTCGGTATATAATCAGTTTAAAATCACTGATAATGTCATCGGATTAAAAAAAAAAAAAGAGAGACTGGCAGAGACTGGTCTGTTTTATCGGATGATAATTTTTAAAAAATGAGTGTCATGAGCATACCATTCCTTTAAGGACTGGTTAATAAAGCATGAGCGTATAACACAATTATCTTTTAATTGATGTACCCAAGTGCTTCTACTCTTACTCAAGTACAAGATCCGAGTACTTCTACTCTTACTCAAGTGCAAGATCTGAGTACTTCTACTCTTACTCAAGTACAAGATCCGAGTACTTCTACTCTTACTCAAGTACAAGATCCGAGTACTTCTACTTTTACTCAAGTGCAAGATCCGAGTACTTCTACTCTTACTCAAGTACAAGATCCGAGTACTTCTACTCTTACTCAAGTGCAAGATCTGAGTACTTCTACTCTTACTCAAGTACAAGATCCGAGTACTTCTACTCTTACTCAAGTACAAGATCCGAGTACTTCTACTTTTACTCAAGTGCAAGATCCGAGTACTTCTACTTTTACTCAAGTACAAGATCCGAGTACTTCTACTTTTACTCAAGTACAAGATCTGAGTACTTTTACTTTTACTCAAGTACAAGATCTGAGTACTTCTACTTTTACTCAAGTACACGATCTGAGTACTTCTACTTTTACTCAAGTACACGATCTGAGTACTTCTACTTTTACTCAAGTACAAGATCTGAGGACTTCTACTTTTACTCAAGTACAAGATCTGAGTACTTCTAAGTACAAGATCTGAGTACTTCTACTAAAGTATAAGGAAGGAAGCCACGACACAGTATTTATACACACAGCATGTATAAGCAGTGGCGTTTCTATATGTACAAAGTGGTGGGGCACAAAAAACTCAGATGTCTGTATATAAGCTTCTGCAGTGAGGTTCACGGCTGGCGAGGCACTGACTCTGACTCTTCAGGTTTACAAATATATTAAATCAAAATATAATATTATTTTCAAAAGCTTTTTTTGTCTGATGCTTCTATTACTTTTAAACAGACAGTTCAACAGAAGGATACCCACAAAAATGTAATTTTATCATTTAAATATTGAATTGTTCTCTCTGAGTAAGATCCCATTTTCAATAAAATTGCGGTCTTACCTTGACTTGAAGATGAAGTCCATTTGCCTATCCCTCTGGACAAACATCGCTATTACTTTTTTGTAAAAGTCCTCCTTATCTTCTTGTAGTTTCAAAAGTCTATCATAAATCTAATCTAATCAATAGATTTTTGATTCGAAAATTATAAAAGTAGTGTAGACATGTGGATATTATCCGGCTGAACAAAACGTGCATTTATCTAACAGCTACGTTTCCCACAGACCTTATTTTGAGCTATTTTCTAAAATCCTATGGAGAAATCTCGTTGCTTTTCTGTGGAGGGAAGCCATGCGCAGTTTACTTCCTGGTTTTAGGACGCGTCACTGCAGCTCCTCCTCCTCTTCACACACCACACTTTTCGCGGCACACGTACTTACAGCCAATCAGCTCTGAGTTATGTGAGATGACGTATGGTGGGGATGGCAGCACTTTGCCCCTATGGTCATTATTTTTCGCCACACACATTACATAGGAAAATACTCTGAGCATGCGCAGTGTAGTTTTTGCAGTCACCGTTCACTCAGACAGTGAGAGGGAGGGGCAGGATCAGGTTTTGTCCCACATGGCTCTAAACAGCTCAATAGGCACACACTGTAGACACTCATTAGAAGAACACAGACTAAAACAGCAATGAGACGAATCAGATGATTAAACATGATCTTACAATATATTTTATATATTTTTTTATTTATTTTTTGCATTTTGTTGTAATCATTATTTCTAACACTTTCTGCTGACACTAGGTGGGGCTGTGCCCCACCTGCCCCTAATGACCAGTCGCCACTGTGTATAAGCAATATCTCACTCCAGGCCGTGGTATCTGCTCATTAGCAGCTAAGGTCGTTCATCAACACGCTGTGATATGAGCAGACATTTGGACTACCTATGTTGCAAATGTATTATCTCTTCAATTTACACACGGCATCTATTGCACGTCTGTCCGTCCTGGAGAGGATCCTCCTCTGCTGCTCTCCCTGAGGTTTCTCCCATTGTTCCCTTTAAACTGGGTTTTCTTTGGAAGTTTTTCCTTGTACGATGTGAGGGTCTGAGGACAGAGGGTCTGAGGACAGAGGGTCTGAGGACAGAGGGTCTGAGGACAGAGGGTCTGAGGACAGAGGGTCTGAGGACAGAGGGTCTGAGGACAGAGGGTCTGAGGACAGAGGGTCTGAGGACAGAGGGTGTCGTATTGTCATACTGATATTCTGTACACACTGTGAAGACCACTGAGACAAATGTAACATTTGTGATATTGGGCTATAAATAAACATTGATTGATTGACATCACGGCGGGAAGTGAGATATTGCTGTTATAAAACGGTTACTAAGTGTGGCAATCTGAAAGAGATACACACTCTAATTTAAATAGTTTTTATCAGTAAATAATAATGTTCAAAATAAAATAGTCCCTCCGTTGCCTTCTGCGCGAAACATAGTGCGAGGCGGTTGCTATGCAACAACTCTACAGCTA